>NC_092875.1:121526008-121800925 GCF_028372415.1 Notamacropus eugenii
TTCTTATCTATAAAATGGGGATAATAATAGTACCATCCTCTCAGGGTTGCTGCAAATATCGAATGATGTAACATATAAAACCACTCATACATTGCTGTTCAGTCATTTGTCATGTCTGACTCTTTGTGACCCCATTTGGGATTTTCTTGGCAAAGATACTGGAGTGGTTTGCATTTTTGTCTCTAGCTCATTTTATAGATGAAGAAACTGGGGGAAACAGAGTTAAATGACTAACCCAGGGTCACACAGTTAGTAAGGGGCTGAGGCTGGATTTGAGGCTGAAGTCTCCCTGACTTCAGTCCTGGTGCTCTGTCTACAGTGCTACCTAACACATAGTAGGTGCTTTACAAAACCTTGCTGATTGATTGGCTGATCCTAGGAGTTGTGTGCAAAGATACAATGTATAGGGCTTCGGGACCTTTGAGGCAAACCATGTCTTTAGTTCAGGTATAGACTGATTAATGGATGAAACAATAAAGAATCAATTAGCTAACAAGTTATTTCTGCATTGGATGGTGGAAATCACATTAAACCCGTGTTCACTGAATCACTCCTTGAACTCTGAGCCAGACTTGCTGGTGTCTCTAAATTAGGTTAACAGCAAACTGTGTACTGACAGGAAAAACAAAACAAAACACAACAACCTTCACTTCAACACCTAATTGTTTCTCATGAGTTCTTTTAGTGGCAGATGAAATGTCTTATTCATTGCCTCTCATTGATCATAGGACATGCTGGAAAGACAACTGGGGAATTGGAAGAGGTTGGGGAAAAAACAAAACAAAACGCAAAACATCACATGTGGCTGAAGTAGATATATGTGTGTGTTTGTTTTCCACCTAAGAATCCAGGCATTATCTTTCACTGGGAGACGCCTTCCACTCTACTAAGATGTCTTCTCTAGTCATATCAAATCTGTCCCAGGTGACTCCTGGAAAGGTGGCATTTTAAATTTCAATCCATGTATTTCTTTCATTTTAGGCAGATGGGTGGAAAGTATAGAATTGTGACAAGAACCCAGAGAGGATTGTGGTACAGTGCAAAGAACTAGAATCAGACCTTCGTTCAAATTCCACTGAGATTTACTACCAGTGTGACTTTGGGCAGATCACTTTACTATTCTGGGCTTTTATTTCCTCATCTTTAAAGCCAAGGGGTGGGGACATGTGGCCTCTGAGGTTCCTTCCAGCTCTAGGATCAATGATCCAATCTATGGTCTAAGACCGATAAGTGGGAGTTCTAGGGAGGCAGAGTTTGGGTCAACATGTAGAGGAATTTCTTAATGATTTTTCCCATATTGTCTTATGAGGCAGTTATGTTCCCTGTTGCTAGAAGTATTCAATAGAGACTAGAGAAGTCTTTTGGGGAAACTAGTGGGAATTTATGCTTTAGCTAAGGGTTCAGCTAAATGACATTAGGGATCCCCCTTCAACTGTGATTCTGTGATTTTAGAGCACTGTTCCCTCCTGGGATTGCTGTGTATTGTCAGAGTGGAGAAAGGTATAAAAAATGGTGCTTCTCCAAGTTGTTTGTGAAGAGGCTGAACTTTCCCAACTTGGGACTCCTTCCCTTTTTGTTAGGTGACAGAAAAATGGGAGTAAAGTTAGGAGATAGAAAGGGAAGACACAGTGATGAAGTTTCTAGAAAGATATACATATGAATTCACAAGATCAATGGGACAGAGGAGAGATAGTAACATAATAGCTAAAAACAATGGCTGTAATCTCATAATGCATTAATTAGTTCCCAAGACAGGACAATAGTGCCCACTGCTCTCCATCACAGTCAGAACATTCCTGAACCTTTGCAGGTTCAATTCCAGATGTCAATATTTTAGGAAAATCATCAGTAGAGCACAGAAGGTGAAGAGACTTGAGATCCTGTCATATCCTAACCAGCTGATCTAATTAGGTATATTTATCCTGGGGAAGTAATTTTATTTGGGGGGGAGGGGGTAGGGAGGTTAGATGGGAGGGAGGGCCATCATGGGTGTCTTCAAGTATCTAAAGGTCTGTAAGGTAGAAGAGGGACTCACTGTCCTGTTTTAGCCCCAGAAGGATGAAATAGGAGCAATGGTTGGGAGCTGTAGAGAAGTTCAATGTAAGGAAAGACTTCCCAACAACTCAGGACTGGCTATCTAAAAGTACAGCGGGATCTTTCAGGAAGTAGTGAGTTCACTGTCCCTGGGGGCTTTTAAGCAGAGGGTGGCTGACCAGTGTTGAGCATACCTGAGTGCATGTATTCTTAACCTGGAGCCTGGGAACTTAAAAAAATATTCTGATAATTGCATTTTAATATGATTGATTTCTTTTGTAATCCTATGTATTTTATTTCATACATTTAAAAATATTATTCTTAAAAGAGGTCCATCCATAGATTTCACCAGGCTGCCAAGGTATGACACAAAAATGCTTAAGGACCCCTCTTGTAGAGGGGCTGGACCAGGTACCTTACAATGCCCCTCCCAACTCGAAGGTTCTGTGATTCGATTAATAAAATCCCAAACTCGGCACATGAATGAGGTCCTCGACAAGTCCTAAATTAAAGCTGTCATGGCATCATCTGGCTCTGCTGTAGCTATTTTGGCCAGCAGACTGCTGAGTTATTTTAAAATTAATTCTAGGAGCTGTTTATTATTATTTTGGGCATTTATCCTCCTAGTTTAACCCACTCCCTCTTCTTCACCAAATTAAATTTACAAAAGGTTGACTTGTAAAATGGTACAACTTCTCCTCTCCTGTTCCTTCAGTGTCCACCTATCCTTCCCTACTCTATTACTATTCTGAGAACAAGGCTTTTTCCACACCAATGACACAGGCACTCTGGCCCTGTGATACTTTTTGCCCTTACTCCAAAGTGGCCTGCAGTATTAGGGGCCAGAGAAAATAGGTCAAAGATCCTGGCAGCCCCTGTCTCTAAGCACATGACACAGAGCTTAGTTGTCAGGATGAGGAAAATGCCCCTGACATTTGAACTCTCTAATGAAGCATTTTAAGTCATGAGACAGTGAGCAGTCAGACTTTGGAGGTACTCGACATCCTCAGGACTTTACATTAACCTAACAGGGACTGGAGAGCAGCCTAGGATTGTCAGAATTGAGCACCCTGTACCCTAGAGGTACCTGTCAGCTTTCAGCCCCCCAAAGGAGCAATGAGCCAGATTTCAAAGCCTCCCACCTCATGGTTTTGGAGGGGGTGCCACTTCTAATTTAATGGCTTTTCCCTGGAACTGTCAGGGAAAATAACAGTGCTGTCCAGGAGCCTTCAAAGGATGTATCCTGTCAAGAGATCAAAGCCACCAAAAGGAGGCTTCTAGCTTCTTGCGGTCTTCCTAACAGACTTGTTGACTGATTCTACCTGGGTGCATGTGGAGGGGCAGAGGCATGCAGCTCCCCTCTGTACACATACCAGGGGAAGGGGTACCATCAGGAAAAAGGGTGGAAAAGCAGAAACCAGTGGTCCTGGCTACTGATCCCAGCCCCTTAGCTCTATTCTCATAGGACCAAAGAATAGGAAGTAAGCCTAGAGACCATGTCAATTCAATCCCTTCATTTTACAATGGAGCAACCTGAGGCCACCATCAGTCAGCTACTAAGTGTCAGAGATAGGGTTTGAACCAGTCCTCTGACTTCAGGTACAATGATCATTCTAGCTATTCATGCCCTTTGTCCCCCTTCTTTTTTCCATCTGTGAAATGGAGACTGGTTTGTAATCTGCAGTAAAAACCACCAGTGACTATAAGTTGAATCTTTAGTTTTCTAAGTTGTTTCTTCCCATGAAAATATTGCTAGGGATTGTCTTATTTTTTCTATTTATATCCCTAGGAAGTGGGGAAGGGAATATGAATTAAGCACCTACTATGTGCCAGGAACTGTGCTAAGTGCTTTACAAATATGTCATCTATTCTCACAAAAGCTTTGGGAGGGAGGAGCTATCATTATCCCCACTGTATAGCTGAGGGAACTGAGGCAAACAGAAGTTACAAGGCTTGTAAAAATCTGAGGTCACCTCCGAACTCAGGTCTTTCTGACTCCAGGTCTATCGCTATATTCACTGCACTACACAATTACGTTTTTTTTTTTTTCCATTTTATCTTCAGTCATTCTTTGTTGCATCTGACTCTTCATGACCCCATTTGGTGTTCTCTTGGCAGATACTGGAATGGCTCTCATTTCCTTCTCCACCTCATTTTACAGATGAGGAAACTGAAGTAAACAGGGTTAAGTGACTTGCCCAGAGTCATATAGCCAGGAAGTGTCTGAGTTTGGATTTGAACTCAGAAAACTGAGTCTTCCTGACTCAGGCCCAATGCTCTATCCACTGCACCACCTAACTCCAGTTACAATTCTTGGACAAACTCTCAATATCAGGAAGTTTTTCTAACATCAAGTATGAACACTACAGATCAGAATTCAGGAGAAATGTTTAACCTACTTAACATAACAAACAATTTAAAGGAATTTACTGCCAAGAAAGGGAATTTGTATTTTTGGAACAGCAGGATCCATCCTCAGAAGTGTTTCCTCCTCCACCTTCCCCAGCTGCTCCTTTGGTCTTTATTACATATGAGCTGTTGTGACCCTGGCCAGAATTTTGGGGACTAAAAGGCATTAGAATCATCTTTACCGCTGTACGCTCAAACACTGCCAATCAAATAAATCTTATCAATTCACTGAGGTAGGTTTGATCTGACCTCCGAGACCTCACTGTGCACTCTAGAAGCAATATGGTGGGGATGGAAAGACCTATGGTCAGCATGTGCTGGTAAAGGTTCTAACAGCCAGATCTATGAAAATGCCTAACTCACTTTTAAGCTACACCTGCACTGTTCACATTTTTCGCCATTACCTTCTTAAGCCTAGACAAACAGAAAACAATTCATCCAGTCCTGATTAGTAGTAATGGCTGATTTCTGAGTTCTAAATGCTCACACTGAAAAATTAATCATTGGCTCTTGTGAGCCCCCATGAGTTGATTTGAGCACACTCCTGCCTCTGGCTTGGGGGTCAGAGAACCTGCACCAAGCCTTGCTTCTGCTGCTTATGATGTGGGCTAGGTCACTTACCCTCTCAGACTCAGTTTCCTCATCCATTAAAAATGGTAATTGGACTACACAGTTTTGAAAGTCTCTTCCAGCACAGAACTTATGCTTCTGGGTCAGTATAGCATAAGCTTTGGAAAGTTTTTTTTCTTTTGTAACCAGAATTAAATTACCACAGAATCTCAGAGTTGGAAGGGCTCTCACGCTCACTTAGTCTAACCTGGACAGGCATCCCTCATACATCTCCCTACAAGTGGCCAATCAGCCTTTGTCTAAAGATCTGAAGTAGTCCACCCTCACATATGACCAGCTCCAATGACTAGGAAGTTTTTTTTAATTTAAACTAAATCTCTGTCTCTACAATGCTCATTTATTGCCAAAGAAAGCATTTTATATTTGATCCTGGAGGAAGCCAACTGGGATTTATCGACTACAGGAGTAATAATAGATGAGGAAAAGTACCTGCTAAACATCAGGCTTACAGCCCTCTTCTCTTCCATTACCAAAGTAAGAAAACAAAGATATTTATATTGCTTTAAGGCTTGCAAAGTACTTTACATAATCTCTCTCATTTAGTCATTACAACAATGCTAAGTAGTATTATTGTACACATAGACATATATACATGATTCCATATAACATACAATTATGTATATTCTATGTGTATTATACACAGACATATATATGATTGCATAAAACATACAATTATGTGCATTCTATGTGTATTACTATACACATAGACATACATACATGATTGTATATAACATACAATTATGTGTACTCTACATGTATTATTATACCCATTTTACAGATGAAGAAACAGAAGCTTGGAGAGGTAAGATGCTTGCCCATGGTTACCCAGCTATTAAATGTCAAATACATGATCCCCAGCACTAGAACAGATAAATTCATGAGTATTCCTCCTCGATTTAACACCAAAGCATCCCCATTTCCTCTTTCTCTAGTTTTAAAAAGTTTGGACCAGGACCTAATGCTACTCTCATAAATTTTTTCTCTTTTACCATTCATAGAAAAGAACACTAAGTAGCTTCAGAGTCATGAAGACCCTTTGGATCTCATTTCACTGCCTTGCATGGAATCGATGATTGATCGCTTGTTAAGAGCTTGATCAATGTGACTTCTGAATTTAGTACTGCACAGCGCTCACAATACTGCCTTACAGCGCCATAATACTCTACAAATAATAACATATTTCTCACTGTGTGTCTGATTTGATTCTCACAACCACCCCAGCATTATTCCTATTCTACAGATGAGGAAAACAAGGCTCAGAGAGACAGGGAGAGGATGAGCTAGGTCTTAAATTCAAACCTTTGGACTACTCAGTCTTCTTTTCTTTATAGGACCACAGTGCTTCTCATATCCCATTAGGAAATGTATAAAATCCCATTCAACCTTATTTATTGGGATATTCTCCATCAGCTTAGGAAATAGAAATACAAATTTATTCCTTTCTAGGCGCAGTGCTTTTTTTACTCTGCAACAACAGTATTACAAGTATTACTCCTCTGAACCATGGATATCTCTTTTCCCTTCTTCAGGACTCGGTTTTACCCATCTGTGAAACAAAAGGGTTGGATAATTCAGTGATTCCAGGCTGCCTCCTTCCCTTTTCTACAGTGAGATTCAGGGTCAAAGCTGGGGTACAGAGGACTTTACTGTGTTTTAAGAGATCACATTTGGTAAGGGTGAGCGGGACCACCAAGCATTCAGAGTCTAGCTGCCCAGCACAGCTATCCAATGTCACCCATGAACTTGAGAGCAAGATTCTCACTTATGTACATCAGAAAGATTGGAAGTAGGTGTCAAGGACTGGTTGATGCCTATAGGAAAGGGGCAGAGGAAGTTGGGAGTGACTCTAAATTGGGGAGTAGACCCTTGTGCATCATGGGCCTAAAGGAGTTCTCTACCCCCACAGCAAGAGACTTTCTAGATAAACATCCATTTGGATTCTGAATCAGCAAAGCTGTTATAACCCAGACCTACAACTAATTTATCCTGTCTGACCTTGGGTCAGCCCCTCTCTGCACCCCAGTGTCCTCATCTGCCAAAGGTGCTAGAAACGATGACCTTTGGGGTCCCTTCCAGAGTTAAGTCTATGATTTTTTTCTCTCTCCAGTCAATGAATCAATCCATAATCATTCATTAAGCGTCTACTATGTGCAGGTACTGTGTTAAGTCCTGGGGATACAAAAAAGGCAAAAGCCAGTTAACATATGATTGAACATAGAACACATGATTGAATTCAGCAAGCAGTTCCTATATATGTAGAGCACCATTGCCAAGTGCTGGAAAAGATAGAGCACATGCATAAAACAGGAGCCCTGTTCTTAGGTGAATTTGAGTCTAGTAAAGGGAAAGTGATAGCACAGCACTGTGGAAAGACAGCTGGTCTCAGAGTCAGGAAGACCTGAGATCAAATTTGGTCTGAGACATTTACTAGCTGTGTGACTCTATGCAAGTCATTTAACTTGTCTCCCCCAGTTTCCTCAAATGTAAAATGGGATTAATAATAGCACCTAGCTTCCAGGGTGGTTGTAAGGGTTAAGTGACACATAGGTAAAATGCTTATCACAGTGCCTGGTACACAGCAGGTGATGAATAAAGCCTTCTTTTCCCTCTCTTCTCAGCTTTCCAGATAACTTTTTAAGACTGTAGTTTTCAAAGAAGATGGTCTGGTAAGAACAAGGTGCTGAACATGGCAGGCTGGGAATCAGGAAGTTCTGGGTTCAAATCCTACTTCTGATACTTAGTAGAGGGGTACTGTGCTAAGTTCTGGGGATTTGGAAAAAAGCAAAATCACAGGCCTAGCCTTGGAGGAGCTCCCATTCTAATGCAAATAACTGTGTACAAACATGGTAATGGTGAAGAACTATGTAAATAGTTCTTAGTAAATAGTACATAGTTCTTTAAGGTTGATAAGTGCTCTACATAAAATTACCTTATTTTATTCTCAAACAAAGTGAGGTAGGTGCTGCTAGTATCCTCACTTTACAAATGAGGAATATGAGGCGGAGGTCAAATGACTTGCCTAGGGTCACACAGCAATAAATGTCTGAGGTCAAACTAGAATTCAGGCCTTCCAGAAAGAAGGCATTAGTCCCAGACTGAAATGGCACAATGGGTTAGTCACAATCTTCCTAAACTCTCAATTTCCCCTTCCAACCATTTGTTGATTTCAGTCCTAGGTCCCATGCCTACTCAGCAGTGGGCTGTATGTGTACTAGAGAGCTATGAGCAAAGTGCTCTGAGAACACAGGCTCCTTGACTGAGTGCTGAGACTCTTTGGTATTTATATCCTTAGCACTTAGTCCTTGGTGCCTGGAACTGAGACAGTCCTTAAGGTGTTTTTCCCCCCATTCATTTATACCTGAAACAAAGGAGGAAAAAAATCACACTTGACATGGGAGATCATGGAGATGTTTCCTTGATTTGAGCATCAGAGTTGTGCTTGAAAGGCACGGCATCAACTTGCCTGTCTCCTTTCTCACTACCTTCCTACACATATACACAAGGTAGTTGCAAAGAAAGCATTTTATTAACCACAAAGTTTGTCATAAATGTGACCAAGAATCCCTCTGAGCTTGTGCTTCAGGAAAAATGGACCTCTGAGGTCCCTTCCAACTCTAAGATTTTAGCATTCTATGACAGAGAATGAGTCAGACAACGAACATTTAAGTGTCTACCATGTGTCAGGCTCTATGTTAGGAGCTGGGATACAAATAAAGGTAGAAAAAGTGCTCTCAAAGAGCTCATAGCCTGATGGGAGAGACATAGCAAACAGCTATGCACAAATAAGCTAGCTATAGGATAAACTGGGAATGATCTCAGAGGGAAGGCATTAAGATTAAGGAGGACCAGGAAGGTGGGACTTCAGCTGAGACTTGAAGGATGCCAAAGAAGATGAGTGAGAGCAGTCTAAGCATGGGGGACAGCTAGTTTCTCAGGCGAGGAACAGCAAAGGAGGTCAGGGTCTCCTTGTGTAGTATGTGAATGGGAGTAGGATGTAAGATGACTGGAAAGGTAGAAGGAGTCAGCTTGTGAAGGGCTTTAAAAGTCAAACAGAGGATTTTATATTTGATCTGGGAAGTAATAGGGAGAGACTGGAGTTTGTTGAGTTAGTTATATGACAGTGAATCAGTTAATAATTCCTTTTTCCACCTTATACCACGTCCTATCCCTTCTACATTCTTCTCTCTCTCTCCCCGCCTCCTCCTCCATTCTCAGACTATTAGCTTTTTACACTTGAAAAAGGTGAAAGGAGTTCCTCAGAAGGTAGAGGCTTCCTCCTCACTGTTGGCAGGACTACAGTCCAGGAATGCCATAGAGGGGATCCCTCAGACTGGACACTAGCTGGACTCTTTGGTCTCTTACAACTCTACTGATGTGTCAGCAATTCAAAAGAAGAATGAATAGGAAAAATACCACAAGGCCAAATTTTTGATTCATAAGATTTCCTCAATGCCTGAGATTTCTTTCACTCCTCTCCTTTCAGAAGAATAATAACTACATGCACACATAACCACAATCAGACTTCAGGGCTTGGAGGAGAATGATATGCTCCTGAAAGAAAAATCCCGCTGAGATTTAAAGAGAGAAATCAATTCTAGTTTTATATGCCACAAAAATAAATAAGGTGCTATCAAATGTTTAGATGTTCCTACTCGGATTTACAATCTGTCAGCGTCGGTGATCAAAACATTGAGTAAGGCCGAAAGACTTTAGGGATTTATTTTACAGACAACCCTACAGAAATCTTTTCATCTGCTCATTTTTCAGACTTTGAGGCATACTTCATCTTCTTGCGGTAGATGGAGACACATTGCGCTTCCTGAGCACAGGGCAGGAGGGTACTAGGCTAGTGCTGGGTGCTCATTAAAACTATCTGTTGATTATGACGGATAGAATCCATTTCAGAATCACAGAATTACGAGTTGAGAGAACCTTACAAAGCTATCTTCTCCAGTTTGTACCCAATGGTCTCCTCTGCAACACGCTGTACAAGCAGTCTTTGCTTAGAGATCTCTAGTGGGAGGCAAAATGGACTGATTTGTCCAGACATCTGGCTTAAATTTGTTTCCTTATAACTTCTACCCAATGTTCCTGGTTCTGCCTTCTGGACAATTTTGCTCTCTTTTCTGCAGGAGAAGTTGCAATATACTTGAAAACCAGTGTTCCTTGTCTCCAGGTTACGAATCTCCAGGGTTTCTTCAATTGATTCTCATATGGCATGACCCTGAGGTCTCTTACTTCCTCTGGACATTCTCTCTAGACTGTCAATATCCTTCCTAAAATGTGGTGCCCATTTCTGGTATTATCTCCCTAGTTTTGTATACCATGCTTTTCCTGATGCAGCTTAAGATTTCATTAGCTTTTTTGGCTATTATATCACATTGATCACTCATAATTAATTTTTAGTCCACAAAAACCCCCATTTCATTTTCAGAATGATTACTGTCCAATCATACCTCTTAAACCTTGTATTTCCAAAGTTGATTTTTTTCAGTACCCAAACATCACACTTTACATAGATCTCTATTGAATTTTATATCTTAATTGATTCTGTCCAATGTTTTGCCTTGTCTCTGTCCTCCAAGGCAGTAGCATCAAACTCCAGAGGAAGGGGATCCTCAAGTGTTATATGTGAACTTGGAAAAACCACAAATTATCTACGTTGCCCTGAATTTTTTTGTACTTATTTTATTAAACATTCCCCAATGTCGTTTTAATGTTATTTAGACTGCATTGGGGAGTTCCGCTGGCTGATTTTGACACCTCTGCTCCGGGGTAATAGTTAAGGCTCACAGCTCTGGTTCATCTGCAAACCCGAAGAGCAGGTGCTATCAGTCATCAAAAGACCCCTAAGGGAAAAGCCCCAGTCAAAACCCCTGGAGAAATACTTTCTAACCGAGTGGCTAACAATAAATAGGTATTAAGCACTTTTTAGGTGCTCCAAATACTCGAGTGGTAGGTGCTGGGAATACAAAGATAAAAGTAAAAGTCTGCTCTCAAATGTGGTTAGGAATGTGGGAAATAGACATAAGGTACTAGAGGAGGTGGGCGGCTAGGTGGTGCAGTGGACAGAGTGCCTGGCCAGGAGTCAGGGAGACCCAAGTTCAAATTCAGCCTCAGACATTGCCTAGCTGCGTTTGCCTCACTTTTCTCATCTGTGAAAAGAGCTAGAGAAGGAAACAGCAAACACTCCAGTATCCTTACCAAGAAAACCCCAAATGGGGTCACGAAGAGTTAGACACAACTTAACCACAAATTTTGAGGGGAAGGCTCTACCAGCTGGGGATCATGAAAGGGTTCACGTAGAAAGGGTGCATCTGAGCTAAGCCCTAAAGAAACTAGGTATCCTTAGAGGCAGAATTGAGAAGACAGAGAGCAAGGTCACAGAATCTCTCTCCTTTCTAGAGGAGTTCAGCAACTTGCCTCAATCTATTTCTCCTGCCCACACATAGTAGGTGCTTAATAAGTGTTTAATGATAGATTGCTCTTGGTTGGGAGACTTCAATACACACAGATATGTACTCTCAAACTCTACTTAACTTCTTTGTGGGCCATGAGAAGCACCTTCATTTCACTTCCCTTTGACTTCACCATCACCCACAAATGTTCTATTGCCATGATCCAGAACTCTGAAAATTCCTCTCTGATCACACAACTTCCTATCTTTACATCTCACAACCCTCTGCTCACTCTTTCTAGACCTATCCTTCATCTTCATCACCTCTACTCACTCCACCTATTCCTTGTGGTTAAGTAATTCAACCACACATAGTCTTCTTCCTTGGAATCCTTTGCCCCTTATCCTATCACCACTCATACCTCGCCAAGCCCCAAGATCGTTTACTCACCCTCTGTTGAGAACTACTGGAAGGAATCACATATTCTTACTACATTAAGTACAAAGTTGTTATTTACCCTTACCAGAGTGCTCAAGAGTCCACAGCAATCCTTCTTCCATAAGTAATCTTTTGATACGCTCCTCACATCAGCTGTTCCAGATTTTCTTTTCTCTTTAGGCCTTCTTTACCATCCACCCCTTCCTTGTCAGCAGAGGACCTCACGAAGCTGCTCCCCAGTGTGTTCCCTCTCATCTACAACTCAAAATCCCTCTGCATCGCGCCCCCCCTTCTCTCCTTTGCTCCATGACCTCTACACCTGCTCTTTATTTTGCCCTCTTCTCTCTCCTCTGATAGCTGGGCCCCTTCATCATTCCTCACCTTTCTCTCACCTTCAATATTCCCTTCCTTAGCATCTACAAACACATTCAGGTTTTCCCTATAGTTAAAAATTCTTCAGGTGATCGTGCCACCAAGCTGCATCATTTTACACTCCTTCTTTCATTTCCAAACTTTCCCATTCACTTCTTGATCCTCTGCAATCTCACAGCTGACCCACTACTATAAGGAAATTGCAATCTCCCAGAGTATGAACACTTTCTTAATTGCAAAATGTAACAACTTTTTCTTGGTTCTTATCCTAATTTGACCTATCTGTAGCATCTGATTTAGCTGGCCATATGTTCTCTTTTCTGGGTTTTCCTGACACTGTTTTCTCCTGGTTTGTCTAGTGATATGATGGATGCTTCATTATCCGTGACCATTCTAGTACTGTGGGCACCTCCAAGGACTCCATCTAGAGCCCTGTTTCTACACCCCTTTCTGTGGTGAGCTCATCAATGCTCAGATGACTTCCAAATCTACATCTCTATCTCTCAGCACTCCTGTAATAGCTATCAGCAGCCTTCTCAGTGTCTCCATCTGGATGTCCTGTAGGCATCTCAAACTCATCATGTTCGAAATAAGCAGAACCAAGAGAAAATTGTAACAGCAATATTGTTTTAAGAACAACTGGGAGCAACTAATTTTGACTATTATAAAATACCCAATTAGCTACAAAGGACCTATGAAGGAAGATGCTATTTGCATTCAGAGAAAGACTGATAAATACATGTATGGAATGGTTTTACATATAGATCTATACATATACACACATACATATGTGTGTCAAATAGTAGCCATCTCTAAGGTGGGGGGAGGGAAGATAAAAGGAAATAAAATTGCATAACAACTGTCATATTTAAAAGTAATAGCAAGTTGTACATAACAGATTTGCAGTCTATGTGATATTTTTTTCCTATTCTACTATGTTATGTTTTGTTTCTTAAGTTCAGAATAAAATAAATAAAATTTTTAAAAAGAATTAAAAAATAAGTCAATACTGTCTCCCCTAAAACTACCCCTCCTCCAAACTTTACTATTTCTGTTGAGGGCATGACTGTCTTTACACTTATCCATGTTCACAGCCTCAGAACTATTCTCAAGTGTTTCTTCTCCCTTATCCAGCATATGGGTAAAAACTTGCCAAGTTTTTGCCACTTTCACCTTCATAATATTTTTAAGTTTTGCCAGGAATATAAGTCAAGTTCACTCTCCAATAGTTTGCTGACTCATTTTCTTCTCCTTTCGAAGAATTGGGACATTTGCCCATGTCTTTCTGCAAATTTGACAAAAGAGATCCACACAAAGTACCTTCTTGACATTACCAACAGGGCACCCAAGCTGGCCATCTGTTACTGGTCCTCTCCTGTCTGACCAGCCTACTCCTTTTCTGGTTTTGCTTCTGCACATAATAAGCACCTAATAAGTGTTGAAATTTAATTGGTTGCTTTTGCAGAAATATCCCCTATGGTGAAGTTCTTTACCAATTTTTTGTATCAAGGTCCCCTTTGGCAACATGGAGAAGCATATAGTCCCCCCTCTCAGAATAATGATTTTAAATGCATAAAAAACATAGGCTTACAAGATAAACCAATATAGGTATCAAAATATTTTTCTAATCTATCCATGGATCCCTTGAGGGTTTGTAGACTCCAGGTTAAGATCCTGGTTATCTAGCCTCTGCTTTACTAGTATTTCTTATGTCTACCTGTCTGTGTGAATTCCTGGGGCTGAAAGGTGATAGAGAAGAGCTGAAAAACACCATCTTTGCAAAGCTAAATGAAGTGGGGGATTCCTACATTGGGTGGGGGAGGGAGGGCTCAGAAACCTGTCTAGTCCTATTCAAAACTAAACTCCTGGCAGTTTTTTTTTTTTTTTTACTTTTCTGGATAGCAAAAGAAGTGGTGCATGCCTACAGGTGATTTAGCGTTTCTGTTTTGCCACTCTCTGTATCAACTTTCACCCCTCCTGGGTCAATTAGCTTAGTTGGGATTAGCTCTTGGCCTGAAGGAAGTTCACAAACCCTGGGATAAGGCAGAGACTTGTTTCAATATCAGGTTCTTCTCCAGAGTCTTTGATTACCAAGGGCTCGTGATAATTTTGCTTTCGTAACTATCCAGGATGTGTGCTGCTAATGAGGTGTCTTTCAACCGTTGCTTTACCTATCTAGATTCTAAAATTTGAAAACGCTGACCCTTAGGGCTGGAAGTGACTTGAGGGGTCATCAGGTCTAATCACCACCCAAATCATGAATGGGTCAATAATATCCTCCTCCCAAAGTGGTTACTCAAGCCTCCACCTGAAGACCTCCAGGGATGAAAAGTACAGAACCCCCTAAAGCAATTCATTCCATTTTTGGACAGCTCTAATGATTAGGCAACCCCACCCCGCCTCCTCCACACACACCTCTTGTAAGCTGAAATTTACTTTTCTTTTCTGCTTATTGGTTCCTAGTTCTATAGTCTTTTTTTTTTTTTTTGCCTTTTTATTTTTATTTATTTTTAGTTTTCAACATTCACTTTTATAAGATTTTGATTCCAAATTTTTTCTTCCCTCCCTTCCCAAGATAGTATGCAATCCATATTAGTCATGCTGTGAAAGAAGAATCAGAACAAAAGGGAAAAATCACAAGAAAGAACAACAACAAAAACACTAAAAAAAGAGAAAATGGTCTGCATCCATCTGCATTCAGCTCTTTCTCTGGATGTGGAGAGCATCATGAGTCTTCTGGAATTATCTTAGATGACTGCATTGCTGAGAAGAACTACATCTACCAAAGCTGCTCACTACACAATGTTGCTGTTACTGTATACAATGTTCTCCTGGTTCTGCTCACTTCACTCGGTATCAGTTAAAGTAAATCTTTCCAGATTTTTCTGAAATCCATTCATCATTTCTTATAGAACAATAGTAATTCTATTACATTTATATACCGCACTTGGTTCTATAGTCTGAGACCAAGAAGACAGAATCCATTGCTATTTCCACAAGACAGTCCTTTAAATTCTCAAGTTCATTTCAAACCAAGCATTTTCAAGTCAACTAAAGTTTATTAAGCACCTACTACGTGGTGGGCACTGTGCAATGTGCTGAGAATAGAAAGAAAGAAACACAGTCCTTGTTCACAATTTCAACATGCAAAACATGTACCAGCTAGAAAGATACAGGATAAACTGGGAGAAGTCTCAGGAGGAAGCAGTAGGATTGAGATCCAGAGAAGGCTTGCATAAGGTAGGATGTCAGCTAAGACTTGAGGAAAGACAAGGGGTAGAGATGAAGAAGGAGAGCATTCCTGACATGGGGATGCCAGAGAAAATGCTTGGAGTCAGTAGATGGAGTGTTTTGAGGGAGGAATAGCAAAGAGGGCCCAGTGTCCTTAGACTGTTGAGTATACAGAAGTATGTAAGGTGTAAGAAACCTAGAAAGGGAGGAAGGGGCTGGGTTAGGAAGAATTTTACAAGCCCAACAAAGGATTTTACACCTGATACTGGGGGTAATAGAGAGCCACTGGAGTTTACTGAAGAGAGAGGTGATAAGGTTGGACCTGTACTTTAGGAAGATCAATTTGACTGTGGGAGATGGGCTGTAGTGGGGAGAGACCTGAGGCAGGGTGATTAGTTAGTCCAAGTGTGAGGCAATGAGGACCTGCACCAAGGTGGTGCCTGGGTCAGAAGAAAAGGACATCTATAGGAGAGATGTTACACAGGATCTGACAACTGATTGGATATGGGGGATGAGAGAGAGAATGAGGAGTTGAGGATGAGCTGAGGTGCCTGGGAGAATAACATTTATCAAGTATCTGTCATAGTGCCCATGCTGGGCACTAAAGAGATGACAAAACAACATAGTCACTGACCTCAGGAAGGATCTAACATTCATTAGATAAATAGAAGACAATTTGCAATGGGAGAGAGTACTAGCACCTATAGAGATCAGGAAAGGAATGGGTGTTTGAGGTCAGCCTAGACAAAAACTAATGACTGCAACAGCAGAGGACTTTCTCAGTGTAAGAAAAAGCTTGTGCAAAGACAAGGAGGATGAGACAGGAAGCTAGGGAGTAGAGAGGCCAGAGTGGTGGACCTGGAGTCAGAAAGACCTGACTTAAAATCCCATCTCACACATATTATTTAATTTGTGTGTGCCGCCATTTCTTCCTCTGTAAAATGGGGATGATAATATCCTCCACCTCCCAAGGCTGTTGTGAGCATCAAGTGAGAACATTTTTGTAAAGTGTTTTGCAAATCTTACCGTGCCCTATAGATCTAGCTCTTATATGGAACACTGGGGCTGGGTTTGGAGTATAGCAGGGAGGGTAGTTTAGTTGGAACATAGCGTTTGTGAAGAGGAGTAATGTAAAATACCTGGAAATGTGGGCTGGAGGCAGAGCACAAGGGACTAATAAAGGAGTGTGTATTTTGTCATGGAGGGCTTAGGGAACCGCTGAATACTCTTTAGTAGGGAAATGATGTGGCAGCTGTGTTGTGTGGGGGATGGATTAAAGAAGAAAAAGAGTGGAAGAAGGGGGATCAATTAGGAGTCTGCTGCCATAGCTCAAGGAACAAGTTATGGGAGACTAGACATAGATGACAGACCTTGTGAGTTGAAGAGAAAGGGATAAGTGTAAGGGATAGTATGGAGATAGAATGAGTAAGATCGGGAAACTAAATGGATATGGGAGGGACAGAGGCAAGGATGACCTTGATGTTGTGAGAACCTGAGTGTATTCTCAGGTTGGTATGTTCAACAGAAATGAGGAAGTGTAGAAGACAGGCCGGTTTAGGAGTAAAGATAATTCCTTTTTGGGCATAATGAGCTAGAGATCTTTTCAAGGACAGTGATTATGTTGTCTTTTCTCCATAAGTATTAAATCTTATTATCTATGTTCCCCCTCCCTTTTATCTGCAGGGAAGGAAACAGATTTAGAAAAGCTGTCTACAGTTACAATGCAGAATCTGAACCTTCTGGTTCCATGTTGTGTTCTCTTCACACAGGTCAAAATTCAACCAGTTTCCTGGAGCAGTTGCCCTTAACGAGAATGGAGACACCTGAGGAAGGTAAGTAAGAGGTCCTGCCATATGAATCTGTCCAACCTAAGGTTGATGGAGAGGGACCCTCAGCAAAACTCATCAAAAGGATGCTGCCTGGTTCAGAATTTGGGCATATGATACATCTCTTACCCTACTCCGCCACCTATGTCGAATGGACAGTTAACAAAATATTCTGGGCTTAGTGGTGAGGAGGGTTATGGAGTGCTTATATCCGAAGGAAGGGCAAAAGAAATGCAGATGCACTGACCCTACTTTCTAAATCTAAGATGGGGAGGGATAGGGGGAAACTTGGGATTTTTTGAAGGTTATCCTGGAAAATTTTCATGAACAAGATCAGAAACCTAATTTTTATGACAAGTCACAACCCTTCCATCTCAACAGGAATCCCCCCCTCCCCCAAACAAACAAAAAACCAACGTATGCTGAGTGCAATAGGACAGTAGAAACAAGTTATTTAATTTCTCTCTATGGCTCAGTTTCCTCATCTGTACAATGAAGGAATTGGCCTCTAGGTTTCCCTTCCAGCTCTAAATCTTGCTATTTTCCTAGCTACAAAATGGAAGTGACAGTTCTCAGCCACAGGGCCTTTAGGAAGATTTTTTTGTAAAGGCTTTGGGATCCAGGGCTTAAAAACCAGGACGAGAGCCTGAGAGACCAAAGGGCCTTCGCAAGTCATCTAGAGGAAGACCCTGTGGTTCAAAGAGCGGAACAAGCCGCAATTTGCTCCAAGGTCACACAGGGAGTGGCGAAGGTAGAAGCTGAACCCAGGGCCTCGGACTCTAAACCCGCTGCTCCGTTCACAGTCTGCTGAAGTCTAACATCGAAGCAGAGGTGGCCTTTTTTAAAGTATCAGCACCTCGGGGGCCAGCTTTCTTATTAGTAGAAGAGTGTGGGAAAGACTCCCCCTCCTCCCTTCTTTCCTCTCTCCCCCTCTCCGTCCGCCCTCCTTCCCTCTTTCTCCCTCTCTCCATTTTCCCTTCCCCCCTCTACTTCCCTCTCCCCCCGTCTCCCCTCCTTCCTTCCCCCCGTCCCTCTCTCCGTCTCTGGCACGGGGCAGGTCCCCCCGCGGCCCCGGGGCCGGCCTGAGAGGGCTGCCTTCTTCGGGGCTTCGCGCTCCCACTTCTCTGAGCTCGCCGAAGCCGCGCTCTGGGTACACGGTCCCGGCTCGGTCAGTTTCTGCCCCTCCTCCTCCATCCCTCGGGGCGCGCTCGGGGGCCTCCCCTGCGCCGAGGGGAGCCGGGCCCGCGGCCTCGCCCCACTCCCGCGCTGCTTCCCGGCTCCCTGCCCCCGCCCGTGGACAATCGCAAAGGCCTCGGCAGCGCTCCCCTCCCCCCACTCAGCTCATTAACAATAACGGGGCCAGAGCAGGGCGGATGAAACACCTCGGAGCCACCGGAATGAGGGGCTGGGGCGCGGCTCCCCGGGCCAGAGTTCGGGCAGAGGGCTGGCAGTGCCCAGGCTCCCGCGGGCACGTGTTTGGATACAATGACAAGAAGCCACGGGAACGAGCCACTCGTCGGCTTGCGGGGTACTCTTGTATCCGCTCCCCCTGGCATGTAGCAGGAGGTGCTTAATAAGTGCGTGTGGATGCTCTACTCTTACCGAGCAGTGAACTGCACTGAAACTTTTACAACAATCCCCATCGCTACATTCTTTCTTTTTTTGAAAACCAGAGGGCTGAGTTCATCTGATAGGAAACTCCTTTATCAGCAGACCTACCTATCCTACACTTCATAGGCTCAGAATGTGACTTGGGAACTGACAGGTTAAGGGACCTTATACAGGTTACACGGTCATCTCCATGTCTTTCTCCATCCATCCATCCATCCATCCATCCATCCATCCATCCATCTTCTTTCCATCTTTCTATCCCTATCTCTCTCCATCTATCAGTGTCTGTCTACCTATGTATCTATCTACTCCTATCTCTCCATCTGTGTCTATCCCTATCTTGCTCCATCTATCTGTGTCCATCTGTATATCTATTTCTCCCTATCTCTGTCCATCTATCTATGCATCTATTCATCCATCCGTCTGTCTATCTCTCTCTGCCTCTCTCCATCTATCTACCTACCTACATATGGTTTGTCTAGTCATATCTACCATCTACTCATGTCTATCTACATCTATCTGTGTCTATCTCTATCTATCCATCTATTCATCTCTCTCTCTATAGTGTCCCCAATGACAGTGCAGTTTTAAGCTTATTTGAACTTAGTAAAACTGAAAAGGACAATAAGATTTTTGACACATGCTGTATATAATTTCCATTTCTGCAGCACTTCTTAAGATCAGAGGATGTAAACTCAAGCCATCTAAGTCCAACACCCTCATTTTACAGACAAGGAAACTGAAAGCATGGGATTAAGTGATTTGTTCAGGTTTAGGAAGATGGTGGGATTTGAATCCAGCTCCTCTAATTCCAGAGACAGTGCTCTGTCCACTGTGACTTGATGCCTGTAGGGATTCTGTCTGCTGATTCGGGTTTCAACCTCTCTATGCTTTAGGAGGACAAGAGTCAATATGGTTGAAAAATCCATCCCCCTGAAGCCAACCTGGTCATGAATCTCTTTCTAAACTTGGTGAGGCTGGTCCTTACAGAACAGATACAGTCTGTTCACTGGCCTGTCCAGGAAACTTCTTCCATGTCAGAGCCTGTGCCTCATTGGCACCATTTTCGGGACCCTGACATAAGCCTTTAGTGAAGGGCAGATTTCCTCAACTATAAGTTGGTAAAAAAACAGAAAAACAAAACTCCAGACCCCCAAAAGAGAAAAGAAGAATAAAAGGGAAATGTTTTTAGACTCACATGAGTGTGCAAAAAGAAACCCTATAATGATAACTGGAAGCAAAGGGGATTTCATGACCAAAAGGGCCCTCCACTAGGTTGCCCTATTTACCCTCTCACCTTCAACCCAAATGACTGAAAGAATGATCTCTGACAAATGGAAATATGGTACAGTTCTGACATTATTTCCAGCCTGGAAACCCTCTTCTTCATTCCATATCTAGCTGGCCCAGTGGAGAGAGAAACGTTTGGGAAGTCAGGAAGAGCCAAGTTCAGTTCCTGCCTTAAACACTTAATGGCTGTCAGGTCACTTAATATGTCTGCATCAGTTCCTTCATCTGTAAAATGAGGAAAATAATAGCCCTAATACCTTACAAGGTTGTTATGAGAATAAAATGAGATGATATTTGTCCAAAGTGCCATGTGAACATTAAAGCTCTATAGAAATACTAGGTAGTCTTCTTTTTCTTGTCCTTAGCTCTAATCTGTCACTGAATGTGATCAGTCAACAAGCATTTATTAGACACTTACTACGTGCCTGGCATACTATTAGACATTCCTTTGAAGTGGGACATCTAACAGTAAAATAAATCATAGAACCTTAAAGCTGAGAGGCAAAGGTCATCTAGTCCCACTTGTACCCAATCAGGTGCTCCCCCTCTAATGTGCCTCCAAAGTGATCACTCAGACTCCTGGAGAGACTTACTATACACCAAAGTGGCCCCAGGTCCACTTTTGCACAGCTCTAATTGTTAGAAAATTTCCCTATATAGTGAATCCAAATGTGACATGCAGCAGCTTCCCTGCAAAGGAGCCTAACAAAGACTAGTGGATTTGCAGTCTTGAAACCCTGAGTTCAAATTCCACTTCTGACATTTATTATTAGACTGAGGATCATGGGTAAGTCGATAAACCCCTCTCTGGGCCCTAGTTCCTGCAGATGCAGAATGCAAAATACTTATGCTACCCACAACAAACAGTTGCTGATTGGAAAGCACTTTGTAAAGCTTCAAAACTGAGGGCTGCTAGCTCTGAAGCTAGGATTCTTTCCATTTTGCTACTCATCTCAAGTTCCATTTCCTCTAAGAAAGCTTTCCCTGATGTCCAACAGGCATAAATTTCCTAATGCGTAGGTAGGTCTGATCAGGTCACTCCTCTACTCACTAAACTCCAATGGCTACCTTTTGTGTGCGTGTGTTCGTCCTTTGTTGCTGAAGAAAACCATGCCATCGGAGAAATAACAACATGACTTATACTTGACTTTGTTTTGAGTGAGGGAGGGCTGTGCAGGTCACCAGCCTCACTTCTCCTCCAGAGCCATCTAAATCCAGTGACCAGATATTCATCAGGATGACTGGAGATGACCCAGGATGAGGCAATTGGGGTTAAGTGACTTGCCCAAGGTCACAAAGCTAGTGAGTGTCAAGTGTCTGAGATGAGATTTGAACTCAGGTCCTCTTGACTCCTGCATTGGTGCGCTATCCACTGCACCACCTAGCTGCCCTGGCTACCTTTTACCTCTAGGAGCAAATACAAGGTGCTGTTTGGCATTCAAAGTCCTTCACAACTGAGTTCCCTCCTACCTTTCCAGTCTCCTTATACCTTACTCCCTAGCATGTGTTTTGTCAGCCAGTAACCCTGTCCTCCTGGCTGTGCCACAAATAAGACACTCCATCTCTCAGATCTAGGCATTTCCTCTGTCTGTCCCTGATGCCTGGGATGTCCACCTATTGGCTTCCCTGGCTTCCTTGAAGTCCCAAGTAAAATCTCATCTGTAAGAAACCTTCTCCAACTCCTCTTAATTCTAGTGCCTTCCCTCTTTGAATTATTTCCTATTTATCCCGAATATAGCTCATTTTGTATATATGTGTTTGCATGTTGTCTTCCCCACTAGATTGTAAATTCCTTGAAGGCAAGGACTATTTTTTACTTCTTTTTGTATCCCCAACACTTAGCACAGTGCCTGGCAAACAGCAGGCACTTAATAAATGTTTATTGATTGACTGATTGAAATGATCTCTTATTTCCTCAGACCTCATCTAACTTCTTATACCTCTTTTATACTGTTAATGTATTCAATTCTTCTGTATGAAGGTCAACATGGTAGCGAGGGGGCACCATGGCTGAAGTGCTGGAGTCAGTCAGGGAGACCTGAGTTCAAATCCAGCTACAGAAAGTTAAACTAACTGTGTGATTCTGGACGAGTCACTTGACCTCTGCCTGCCTCAGCTTCCTCATCTGTAAAATAAGGAGAATAATAGCATCTCTCTACCAGAGTTGTTTTAAAGATCAAGAGTTAACATTTGTACAGCACTTTGTAAACCTTAATAATCCTCTGTAAATACTACTTACTATCAACACGTGAAAAGAACATGTGACTTCCAGGAAGAAGACAGTGTGGAAGTGTAGGAAGAAGACGGGTTTGGGAGTTAGAAGACCTGGAGGGAAACCCCGCCTTAATGCTGATTAACTGTGTGACCTTGGACAAGTTAATTTACAAGGTGGGTCATCAGTAAAATGGGGCTAACAATATTGTGCTACCAACCTCAGAAAACCGTTATTGGGAAAGTGATTTGAAAATTGTTAACTACATACAAATATGAGCTCTGTAACTTGACCCTAACGCTGCAATACCATTGGTCTTCTTAGAATACAAAGGAGGAACAACATTATTATAGTTATTGAATATTATTGTTATAATAATTGATTATACAAAGTATTCTCTTGGATAAATTGTAAGCTGTATGAGAGTAGAAACTGTGTTCTATCTTTTAAAAAAACTTCCCCTGGCACCTGGTTTAGTACCTAATAAACAGATGTTGAAATAACGAATGAATCGACTGTTGTTGTTCAGTTATTTCAGTTGTGTTCATCTCTGTGACCGCATTTGGGGTTTTCTTGGCAGAGATATTGGAGTGGTCTGCCATTGCCTTCTCCAGCTCATTTCAGAGATGAGGAAACTGAGGCAAACTAGGGTGAAGTGACTTGCCCAGGGTCACACAGCTAGTAAATGTCTGAAGTTGGATCTGAATTCACAAAGATGAGTCTTCCTGACTCCAGATCCAGCACTCTAAACAGTGTGCCACCTAGTCAGTAGTAGACACTTAATATATGTCCTCACTGATAACTGAAAAGACTTTAATCTAGGGCTACCTGAAAGCTTTTCTGATAGCCAGAAGTGGGCTCTTGAGCTGGTTACTTTAACCCCCCTGACCATCTTCATTTCTTCTGCTCTCCTCAGTAAAATTACTGATCAATACTTCTCCACATTTAGGATTTCATGGAAATTTATTAAGTCACACAGTTACACTTATTTAAAAAACCAAAACCTCTTGGGGGAAGGGTGCATTGAGCCACAAACTGATGTCCTATAGGAATGAACCAAATTTTCACAGGTGTACACAATGTCAAGAGTTGGAAGGGACCTCAGAACCCATTTGGTCTACCTTGCATTGGAACATGAATCCCTTCTTCCATACACTTGATAAGCAGCAGGGGTGCATCTGTCTGTGGCTTGAAGACCTTCAATGAGGTAACTACCAATTAACTTCTCACCCAACATGAGGCTGCTGCATTTAGAGACCCTTCAAGATGATTACTTGTCAAAAGCAGGTCAGATGCACCCTGCTTTAGACAATTTTTGTTTGTGGAGGCAGTGTCTATGTTGTCTTGGGGCAGGTAGGTGGTATAATCTAACTTTAAACATTTACAAGTTGTGTGACTAGGAGTCCTTTAATCGCTTTCTGCCTCAGTTTTTTTTTTTTTTAATCTGTAAAATAGGGATAATAGTGCCTACCTCCCAGGGCTGTTTTGAGGGGGGAAATGAGATAATATTTGCAAAGTACTTTGCAGACCTACAAGAGTTACATAAATATGATGATGATGATAGGATGATGTAGATTAAATTGAGGTAGAGATGTAACTAGAAATCACAGGATTTATAGTTAGAAGGGATGTTGGATGTCACCAGGCCAACCTTCTCATTTTACAGATGAGAAAACTGAGGTCCAGAAAGATTACAGGAGTCACACAGCTAGTAAGTAGCAGAGTAAAGATTTAAATTTAAGCAGTCATCTTTCTCTTTGGCTTTTCTACTTTCTGCTGCTAGGAGTATCGGCAAGTTTAAACTGGCCACTGGGCTCTTCTTAATGTCACTAAGTTGACTTTAAGGAGGGTAGGCTTTATTACTGCTGTATTATTAGGAGCAGAGGTAGTGACTAAAAATTAGACCCACAAATCTACAGTCTCCAGACCTCTGTCTGCACCAGGAGCAATTTGCAGATGCAAAAAGCTGGCCTGTCTGTTCTCCACCTATCTGCTTCTGCCCCTTGCTTATCACCCTAGGTCATTCATTATTCTGGCCTAGGTTGGCAATCAGAGGCAGAAAGAGAGGTAGGGGAATGAGACAGCAAAGATTTGGAGCAGACTGCAGTCATTACTTTGGTCTTGGCTCATCGCCCACTCCTCTGCTTCTAATCACTGCCCTGCGAAAGCAGCACAGGCTGCCTGAGAAGGTAGTGAGCCACATGTCACACGGGAGGTGTTTCAAACAATGAACAACTGTCAGGAAGACTGTAGAAGGGATGCTTGGGCAGGGGAGGGATGAGCTGGATGGTTTCTGAGACCCCTTCTAACTCTGAAGTGCTTCAACAAACACATCTCCCTTGTGATTGTTGTTGGGTTGTGTCCAACTTCATGTGACCCCACTGAGTTTGTCTGTGGGGTTTTCTTGGCAAGGAAACTGGAGTAGTTTGCCATTTCCTTCTCCTGTGTGACCTATTTTACAGATGAGGAACTGAGGCAAATAGGGGTTAAGTGACCCTTGCTCAGGTTCACACAGTTATTACTATCTGAGGCCCAATTTGAACTCAGAGTTACTGACTCTAAGCCCGGTACTCCATCTACGTACCACCGAGCTGCCCCACATCTCTCTTACTTGGTTTTTATTCCCCTCTTTTATTCTCATGCTTGGTTTTTTTCTCCAGTTTAATACCAGAAACCTGCCCATGAATGGTGATGATGCCCACCTCTCTGATGGCACTCTGAGACACTCTGGTTGATGAGCTCTGAGTGCATTTTTGGCTTACAAAATGATTTCTTCACAACAATCCTATAGGAGAGGTGGTGTATTATTTTCCCCATTTCTTAGCTGAGGAAGCAGAGGTATGAAGCTATTAAGTGACTTGCCCAGCATTACATTACTAGTAAATGCTCAAGTTTTCTGATTGAGACAAGTGTTCTTTGCACCAAATTACCTTGAGTGCTTCTTTCCCAACAACCATGAGAGAAAGAGAGAAACAGGAGAAACATAGAGAGAAAGACAGAGACAGAGAAACATACACATATATACACACACCGACCAAGAGACAAAGACATAGAAGTATTTTTTTTATACCCATTTTACAGAAGAGGAAAGTTGAGGGTTCAGGCCAGATTTCGGCACACAAAAATTGCCCAGATCTCACAAGTGGTGAGAATAAGGCCTAAGAATAGATGTTTAAATGAACACAAAATGATCATACATCAAATGGTAAATTAGGTTTAATAAGTTTATTCCTCCTACCTTGCTAAAAGCTGAAACATGCTTATTTTTAAACAAAGGTCTTTTGCTTTCTGTGTTCATTTTTGGAACACTTCCATCTATTATCCTGGGGTTTGCGGCTGTCATCTTTATTGTTTACATGGTTGTAGCTGGTGTGTATGATTTGGCTTTATTCCTTCTTTATTTGCACATAACTTGTATAAATTTTGTGCCATTATATGTACACATTGTCTTCCCCAATAAAATGGAAGGTCCTTGAGGGTGGGGGCTGTGGAGTTTTTGTCTCTGTATCTATAGCCTAGTGCAATGCTTGGCATACAGTAGGCATTTAACAAATGCTTGGTGAATGAGTGAATGTAAGACTTGTTCTGTGGTCAGCTATGTCACAAAACAAAACACGGAGCCTGTAGTCCCCTCTTTCATTAGACTGGATCCATGCATTTTTATCTGTATATCACTGTGGTATTGGGGATAGAGAACTATACTAAGTAACAAGAAAGCTTAGATTCAAGTCCTGCCTTAGACCCTAGCTTAGGCACTAGACAAATCATTTCTACCCGAGTCTCAGTTCCCTTATCTGTAAAATGGGAAAAATACTGCCTGCGTTACCTGGGACAAATCACTGAACTTATCAGTGACACAGTAAGTGGAGGTGTGGCTATACCTTGGTCGAGGGAATGTCTTTTCTTGGAGTTCCCGTTGTGGAAAGGGATATGCCAACTTAAAAAGTTGACTATACAAACATGAGCTAGCATTAGGACCTTCTGCCCATTGGGCAGAAACAGAAGTGAACCATGAAGGGATGAAACAGGGCAGACATTTCCTTTGCTGAAAGGAACTCATGGAAGCAATGAAGAAGAGAAAGATGAAATGAGGAGGCCAAACTGGAGTCCAGCCTTCGGCGAGGTCATTTACTGAGAGGTGACAGAAAACCTCCGAGCCACGTGATTCCATCTGGCAAACAGGCTGGGGGCCTGCATCAGAGCCAGCCGTCTGAAACATCCTCTTTGCTTTGGGATTCGCTCCTCAGGGTGGAAAAAGGAAGCGCAGAGCCCTGAGTGGAAGACAGACAAGCCCCTGTCCAGTTCCAACATCTGCTCATTGTGTAACTGGTTATATTTAGGAGTAGAATACAATTTAGATTTTTCTTCCAGTTTCGTAACACTTAAAAAAAACTGGCTTGTCCTATTTTTTTTTAAAGAAAATTCTTTCCTTTTTTCTTGCATGAACTCACAGGTGATGTTGCAGTTCTTTCCATGGCAACAAGCTAAGAAACTGAATGTGCTTTTCCGTAAGGCTTGAGACTTGGAAGAACATGGAGCGGAGGGGGAGAAGAAGGGGAGAGGGAAAAGGAAAGAGTGAAGAAAAAGAGTTCTCTGAAACCCAATCTGCCTTTTCCCTCCCCTCCAACCTAATGCATAGGAACTTGGCTGTCATCATAAGTAACATCATGTCCTAATCTTTCATTTGTAAGAACCCATTCCCCAGATAGAAGGAATCAGGTTCTGGAGTTCCCCAAGAATACACAAAATTGTAGGTTGCTGGTAGCCCAGGGGAAGGAATATGGGAAGTCAGGAAGAACTAAGTTCAAATATGGTCTCTGACACTTATTAGCCATATCACTACGCAAATCACTTCACCTATCTGCCTCAGTTTCCTCATCTGTAAAATGCACCTATCTCCCAGGGTGGTTTAAGGATCAAATGAAATCATATTTGTAAAGCACTTTGCAAGCCTTAAAAGGCTATATAAATGCTAGCTATTATGACTGGTATAAAAGACTTCAGACCACTGTTTATTTTCTCTGTAGAGTTCCCTCCTTTTATGGATGCTCTTTCAATTCCTGATTCCTTTAGAGCAGGGCTTCTTAAACTTTTTCTACTTGCAACCTCCTTTTGTGTTTCAGCAACATTTGTTGGCACTGAGTGGTGTGATGGCATGCGCAGTGCAAAGTGTGCGTGTTTTGTGTTCAGAACCAAGGCAGTAGCTAAGTTGCTTCATGCCACCTTGGCAGGAACACCTTGAATTCTGCTTGATTTTCAATTAATTTTTGGTTGTTGTGCATTCAGAAACGTTTTACAGTTGCCAAGTTTTTTGTGACCCCATAGGGGGTCATAACCCACAGTTAAAAAAGCGCTGCTTTGGAGGAAAGACTAAGTTAAGCACTAATGTTCTTTAACACTGCATGCATTCATTCACAAAGCATTCATGCATTGGCTTGCTGAAGTTACCAATAATCTCTTATATGACAAAACAGAGGGTCTTTTTTCAGTCCTGACTTCACAAACCTACACATCTAACCCAGGGGTGGGGAACCAGTGACCTTGAGGCTCCGTGTGGCCCTCTAGGTCCTCTGAACTTGGATTCAATCAAAGGGTTGTACTTGAGGACCTAAAAAGCCTCATGTGGCTTCAGGTTCTCCACCCTTTCAATCTCAGACATACACTCTTGATGAAATCATCTCTTCCTATATATGCTCTCCTCAAACTGATGTTCCTGAAGCACAGATCTGATCACATCATGCCTCCTATTCAATCAACTGCTGTGGCTCCCTATTACCTCTGTGATCAAATATAAAAATCCTGTTTGGCTTTTAAACCTAATGTGGTCCCTTCCTATGTTTCCAGTCTTCTAATAACATCAGTCTCTTCCACGTACTCTGCAGTTCATTGACACTGGAGTCCTTGTTGCTTCTTCCTCAAGATGCTCTATCTCTTGATTCCAGCCATTTTTACTGGCTCCCTCCCATGCCTGAAACTCTCTTTCCTCCTCATTTGTCTCCTGGTTTTCTTCAGATCTTAGCTAAATACCATCTTCTGCACGGAGCCTTTCCCAGTCCTCCTTACTCTTTGTTGTTGGTGGTCAGTCAGGTCTGACTCTGTGACCCCACTTGGGATTTTCTTGGCAGAGATACTGGAGTGGTTTGCCGTTTCCTTCACCAGCTCATTTTACAGATGAGGAAACTGAGGCAAACAGGGTGAAGTGACTTGCCCAGGGTCACCCAGCTAGTAAGTGTCTGAGGGCAGATTTGAACTTAGGTCTTCCGACTCCAGGCCTGGTGCTCTATCCACTTCTCCATGGAGCTGCCTTCATCTTAGTGCCTTTCCTCTGAGATTATCTCCGATCTATCTTGAGTATATAGTGCTTGTATGTAGTAGTTTGCATGTCATTTCCCCCATTAAACCGTGAGCTCCGTTAGAATCCCCAGGACTTAGCACAGTGCCTGGCATTATTATGCTTGTTGCAATGCCTTGATTTCATTTGTCTTCTCTATCTTTGTTAAACAACAAAATGATGCCAAGGCTTGAGGAACAGTGCAGAGAAGTCACATCACAGAGAGTGAGGAAACTGAAGTAATGAGTGTACATATTCAAAACAGATGTGAAGTGGAGAATCTCTAGGGTCTCCATTCTAGCTAAACCGGACTTTTTATTTCCCACCCCCACCCCCAGGTCTTGTCTTACTCTTCTTCAGAGGACTGTGAGCTACTATTATGGGGGAGTCAACAAGTACATATTTAAGTGTATACAAAGAATAAATAAATAAAAGGGTAGCAAGTGGGTGATTGGGAAAGTCTCATCATCAAAAGCAGTGCTTTCTACTTTCAATAGAAAGGAGAGCTGCATTTTGAAGGGAGAAACTTTATGAGAAGGAACACTTATGAAGTGCCTACTGTGTGCCAGTTATCATGCTAGGCATTGGAAATACAAATACACTGAAGGAAATAAAACATTCCCACAGTGAGCTTCCAGTTTCATGAAGTATCTCCTTATGGTTTGAAGGCAGTGTCAGTGGAAGTACAAGCTCTGGAAGGTTCTATTAAGGCTTTGAGCAATAATCTGTTGACTAATGAACAAGCATTTCTTACATGCCTCCTACGTGCCAGGCAGTATGCTAGGGTTGGGCCTAATAAGTCATCTCAGAATCAACCACTGAGTCTGCACTGGCCTCTTGGTGATGACTCTTCATGGCTACATCTGCTAAGCGATGGGAGCTCATGGACATAAGTTACAGGGGGAAGTTGAAGAAAGACATAGGGAGGAAGGGGTTACAGAACAACTAGCACAGTGCCCTGTGAAAAATAGGTACAGTACTTAATGAATGTTTGTTGAATTTAATATGAAAACTCTTTGAAAAGTATGAAGTGTGATATCAGGGTTGGAGTACTATTCTCATTATTTTTATATTGTTGCTTGGCAACTGCCATGATTAATTATAAGGAGGGTCCTTAGATGGGAAAATGAGGGACCCTAAATGTGGATCCAGCCTCCCTGTGCTTCATTTGCTAAAACTGTCATCCTTTCTAAGTGAAATCTACACTTATTTTTTTCCTTCAGGGCAAAGCACCTCTTCTTAGGTTCCTTTTATTCCTTAATCAATTATTCATCCAACATTTATTGAGCCCCTACCAGCATTTTGGCAACTAGGTGGTACCGTAGATAGTGTTCCAGGCCTGGAATCAGGAAGACCTAGGCTCAAATCTGACCTCAGATACTTACTAGCTGTGTGATGCTGAGCAAGTCACTTAACCCTGTCTGCCTCAGTTTCCTCATCTGTCAAATGAGCTGGAGAAGGAAACGGCAAACCAGTCCAGTAACATTGCCAAGAAAACACCAAATGGGGTCATGAAGAGTCAGATTCAACTGAAACAAATGAACAAAAACAAAAACTAGCACTTTGTTAGATACTATCAAGGACAGAGAGAAGAACACAACATGGTTCCTGTCCTTATGAAGTTTACAGTTCATCTGAAGAGATAGGACTTAGATGAAACAAGGGAATAATGAAGAACTAAAGGATGGTGATGGGGAAAGGTCTGGTCAACAAGTCATATAACAAAAAGAGTCAAAGGAACGATAGTCATTTCTGACTGGAAAAGAGAAGCCTTTGTGGAGACAGGGCAACTATCTTCAAATATCTAGAGGGCTATTTATCTGGAAGAGATATTAGACTTCTGTGTAACTCTTGCTAAACACAGCTGGGAGCAGTTCCCCATACATGACATCTTTTGCTCTAGACTCCTTTCTGCTTGTTGTTCAGGTTTGGCATTTTGAGTTTTCTTGGCAAAGATACTGAAGTAGTTTGCCATTTCCTTCTCCAGTGTGTCCCCATTTTACAGATGAGGAATGAGGCAAATAGAGGTTTAAGTAACTTGCTAAGGGTCTCACACAGCTACTAAGTATCTAAGGCTGGACTTGAACTCACATCCTCCTGACTCCAAGCCCAGTGTTCTGTCCACTGCACCACCTAACTGCCATCTAGATTCCTCAGTTTTTTTGAAAAGCAAAGCCCAAGTGCTTTCATGTCTCCCATGAAGCCTTCCTTTCCTGATGCCTCCATGTTGGTGACTGCTTGCCTCTTGAAATTATGTTGTGTTACCTTCTATATATTTTGGATCTACTTATCTGAGTAGGTCATATCTCTACCTCTTTTTCCCCTTAATAAGAATAAGCTTCTTATAAGCAAGGATTGTTTCATTTTTATCTTTTTAATGATGATGATAGCTAACCTATAGGGCTTTAAGGCTGGCAAAGTGCTTTATATCTCTGTGATCCTCACAACAACCCTGTGAGGAAGGTACTGTATTTATTTTACAGATAAGATAACCGAGGCTGAGCAAGGCTGAATGACCTGTCCAAGTGACATGGCTAGGGGGTCTGTTGGAAGACTTGAACTCAGACCTTCTGGACTCCAACTCTGCCACACTATCTACTATGCCATCTAGTAATGAGCACAATGCTTGGCAGGTTATAGGCATTATTAAATGCTTGTTGAACTGAGTTCTAGAAAACAGAACTGGGACCAGTGGGTACAAGCTGTAGCAAAGCAGATTTTGGTTCAAAATAAGGATAAATTTTCTAAACATTAGGAATCTCTGAAATTAGAATGGGCCACACCATGAGGTGATAAATGCCTCATCATTAAACGTGGAGGAGCGGAGGCTGGATGACTGTTTGCTGGAGTCTTTAGGGAGCAATCTTTCATGATGTACAAGGTTGGCTTACACAAATTTTAGAGTCCCTTCCAAATCTAAGGCTCTATGTGAACAGAATCACTTTTGTAGGAAAGTGTAAGCAAAAAACAAAACAAAACAAAAAAACCTACTGGGAAACAAAGTAGATGCTCATTGACTGGGAAGTGGCTGATCCAACTGGAGGTTGATGAATGTTGAAATATTATTGCATTGTAATAAGTGATGAATGAGGGATTTAGAGAAACATGCGAAGAATTATATGAACTGGTAAAGAGCAAAGACAGCAGAAACAAGAGAAAAGACACAATGATCATAATAATGCAAATGAAATACAACTTTTGGTTTCCAGGGGACAGATAATGAAACACACTTGCCTTCTCTTGACAGATGTGGGGGGGGTCTATGGGTGTGAAATGTTGCATAAACTACCAGACATAGTCACAACATTCACTGATTCTGAGTTTTTGTCTTTGTTTTGTTATGGTGGGAAAGGGAGGGAGTAGGTTTACTGAGAAGTGTTATAGGAAAAAGCACAATGAAATGTGGAATAAACCTTTTCTGATAACTTCTGTGGTTCTCAATGTAAGTGCCACAGAAGTCTGGAGGAAAGAGAGAGTGGGGTAAAGTCAGAAAAAGCTTCAGAGAGGAAGCAGAGCTTCTGCTGGGCCTTGAAGGACGGGGAGAATGTGAACAAAAATGGAAAAGAGCATTCCAGGCTGAATGGACAGAAATGAACTCGGTGTGGGTGCATCACCAGAACATCATCATTAGCATGAATGCCTCAGCCTCTTTATACCTACCATGTGGCTCTCCCTGGCCCTTTGGGTTATTCATGATTTTGATTCTGTTCTTAGAGTATAGGTATACTGAAGGCATCTGTCTCAAGGAATAGCCTGAGTGTGTTGTGGATGCTAAGTGGTGCAGTAGATAGAGTACCAGATCTGGAGTTGGGAAGATTCATTTTCCTGAGTTCAAATTTGTGTGACCCTATATGTCACTTAACCCTGTTTGCCTCAGTTTCCTCATCTGTAAAATGAACTGGAGAAGAAAATGGCAAACTACTCCAGCATCTTTGCCAAGAAAGCCAAGAAAGGGGTCATGTAGAGTCAGACAGGACTGAAATGAAAGAACTACAACCATGAGTATACACACATATGTGGATATGTATATATATATATATATATATATATATATATACACACACACTAAACACAAACACATACATACTACACACATATATGCACTATACATATGTATACGTGTGTGCATACATATGTATATATTTGTGTGTATATACACATACATAGTATGGGTGTATGTATGTATATATTTGTATACATACTACTATTCCTGCAGATTTGTGACCATAGCAGTATGGGTATCCCACTGATGGGTACAGATCACAATCTACCCATGCTTGTCCATCCTGTGTGATTCAATGTATTCTTTCATAAATCTACTATGAGGTTTGGCAACATGCTGGGGTGGGGTACTTCCTCCCACCCACAGTACACAGACTACCCACTGGTCAGCTCTTGACCACACGACCAGGTCACCTTTTCCCCATCCCTCTCCCTGCTCCTGTATTTCTCATGCATGGGAACCCATGTGCAGGAATTTCTGTGCTTGGGCAAGTGGCCTGAAGTATAACCTCAGATGAACAGAGGTGAAGAGAAGAAGGAATGGTTCACCTACGTCTGCCATCATGGTAGCTTCCTAATGTAACTACTTGTTCTTGTTATCTAGGGAACTAAGCTCTGTTGTTTCTTTGCCGCCAGAGTGCTTTCAGATTCCCTTGAAATTCAGCATCTTAGGGCAAAACACCTAGCTATGGCTCTAAGACACACACATGTTTACATGTGTGTACATACATCACACTATGCATATATATACATATATCATATACCACACACACAGAAATATATAGAAGACACACACAAATACAGTTATACTAAAGCCCAAAGGGGGGAGGGAGAGGGAGGGGGAGGGAGGGGGGGGGAGAGAGAGAGAGAGAGAGAGAGAGAGAGAGAGAGAGAGAGAGAGAGGGAGAGAAAGAGAGAGAGAGAGAGACTGCCCTCTCAGCCCAGAGCCTCAAAAAGTACATCTGGGTAAAAAGGAAATCAGAAGAGCTTCTCAAAACAGCATTGAAGTAGAGGGGGATAAAGCAAGGGAGATGATTAGAGCTTTCCCAAGATGCAATGCAAGTTTCTTCAGGTTCCAAAGGGGAGGGACACCTCTTCACCCACTTGTCTGTACTCCATTTTAATCCCTGAATGGTTCAAAAGCACAGGGGCTGCTGATACACAGCACCAGGTCGCCCCTGCCCAGCAGGTAACACAGTGATAAATCAATCACATTTCTCCTTGTTCTCCTGCCATCCCCTTCTTTTGGGAGCCTTGCTGGGAAGGAGTAAAATGGGGACAAAGTGGAGATGAAAGGGCCTGTAATCTCTATAATAGGGCTGGGCAGACATGTTAAAAGAGAATGAAAAGCAAACAGTGGCCCATTTGCACTTCAAGGCCAGCATTCTGAAATGGGTCCAGGTGGAGAAGTTTGTTCTCTCCTGTCCAAGGCCAGGACTGATGGATTCTCTGGCATGGGTTTGGGTACCCACGTTGTTCACATCATCCGTGTGGTGCAGGACATGGGGATATTTAAGAGGGAAGGGTATAATAAACTACTTAGGCAGGAGGCCAAGCGGAAACCCAGATGTGGAAAGAATATCAGTCTCAGAGACAACGGCTTGCTTTCTTGCCTCGTCCATTTTGGGGGGATGACAGATCACTTGACTAGCTGGTGTAAAAGATGCTGTAGACCCCAGCTGCTCTTGCAAGCAATTATTCATTACAGTTAAAGTGGAAGTGGAGTGACACAGTGGGTGCAGTGTTGAAATTGGAATCTGAGAATCAGAGTTCAAATCATGCCTCAGATTCTTACTAGCTGGGCAAGTCACCCAATTTCTTTCTATGTCTCATCTGTAAAATCAGGCAGTTGGAACTGAATGCCTCCAAGGTCCGGCACATTCAGGTTTGATGTCAGGAAAAACTCATTATCAATTAGTGCTGCTCAAAAGGAACTGGAGCCTTGGGGGTGGGGCATGATAGCTGTCTTCAGTCAATCATCAGATCTAGTTACAGGCCGGCTGCCTAGGGAGGCAGTGAGCTCCTTCCCACCTCAGCAGGAGCCAGATGACCACTCATTAGCTACAATTTTTTTGTAGGGATTATTCTCTGAGGTCCCTTCCAGTTCTGAGATCCTGTAATTCTGTGAAGATTGCTCTTAATGAAACACTAATGAAATTATAACTGTTTAAAATTAGATATCATGAGTTAAATTATTAACTTACGCTAGAAACCAAAGCATAAGCATGTGTCATATCATAAACCTTGCATGGGAGAAATGGAAACAGATTTTGGGCAAACAGTTGTCTTAAAGACAAGAAACAAAGAATGACACTAACATACAACATTCTTATTCTTAGATGCCAAGGTGTTCACTGTATGCTCTAGGGTTATTCCTAGCATAAGTCTTAGTTAATATTTTCCTAAATGATCTGGAAGGAATATGCAGTGAACTTCCCAAGCTTAAAGAAGACAGTTAAGTTCTTCTGGGCTGTGAAGTCATATCCTGATGGGTATTAACTACATAAAGCAGTGTTAAGTGGGCAAAAAAAGTGGCAGATGAGCTCCAGTGGCATCAAGTATAAGGTAATGTGCCTAAGGAAAAGTCTCTTCCTTATGTTTTGTAAGGTGATAGACTGAGTTATCAGTGATGACTCAGGAAGGGATCTAGGTAGCATGATGGGTTGCAGAGGGGGCTGAACTGGGAAGTTGTAAGACCTGGGCTTTTATATCAACCACTACCTGTGTGACCTCGCGCAAGTCATTTCACTTCCTCTGGATTTCTTCATGTGCAAAATAAAAGGGAAGGCGTTTCTTCATAGATGAAATAAAGGGATGTTTATTCATATGCAAAATAAAGAGGTTATACTGGAAAAGAATAACCGAGATGGTGAGGGGTGGAAGGCCCATGCTATAAGAAGATGGACTTAGGAACTGGAGATTTAGTGGGAGGGAGACTGGGGGTGGTGATGGCAGCCATCTTTAATCAATTAAAATATCATAGAATTTTGAGCGGGAAGTGATTCATCAGAGGTCACCAAGTCCCACTTCCTCATTTTCCAAATGAGAAAACAGGTCCAGAGAGGAGAAATGATTTGCCCAGGGTCAGAGAGCTAGTAAAGATCTGAGGTGGGATTCAAACCTAGGTTTCCCAACTGCAAGTATATCATTTTATAGCTTGTAAAGTATCTACTATGTGCCAGGTACTGTGCTAACTAAGTTTAGGAGAATACAAAGACAAAAATTAAACAGTTCCTACTCTCAAAGAGCTTTCATTCTATAGGGGGAATATATCTGAAGGGTAAGTAGGAAAGGTAATATGCATTCATTGACTACCTACAATGTGCCAGGCACTGTGCTAAGCACTTTACAAAAATTATCCTGAGTTGAAGTGGGATTAGATTTATTCTCCTTAGTCCAACTACACAAACAAAAACTAGAAGCAGTGAATGAATGTTGTGAAGGCAGAGTTAGGCTTGATAATAAACTTATATTTCCTAACAATCAAAACTATCTATGAGTGGAATGGGTTGTCTTGGGAGGTTGGATCTCGTTAGAGATCATCCTGTGGAGTCTGCATCTCCCGATAAAGACAGCCTAGGACCCTGGACTACAGTCTTGAGAATAGAGATGCTTCCAGTTTAGTGCCTTTAGCCATCATCCTGGGAGGCTGCCCCCATGGACACAAAATCAGGTGTCATAGCCACAACTATGGACAATCCAGAAAAGAAAGGCACTGTCACAAGTCCTTGGTATTGTTAAATGGTTAAGCTCAGAAACTGATATTATTTTGTCCGTGGCGATGACATTAAAGATGAGACATTACCATTTGCTTTGCAGCTGCATCCTAAGGACACAGGACCTTTTCCTCTGACTTGTAGGTGAAACCTTACATAGGTGTTGTCTCCCCTATTAGGATGTGAACTCCCTGAGAACCAGTGCTGTCTTAGTTCTATCATGTCCCCAGTGCTTTGTACATAGTAGGCACTTAATAAATGCTTTATTCATTCATTTACTCATCAGAGGTGTGGTAGAAGATATTACTATACTGATAGACTGGATTAACGGCTTCTGAGTCATACATGTTCAATTCAACTCAATTCAATAAACTTTTATTAAGAGCCTACTATGTACTAAGTACTGTGCTAAGCTGAAGTCCCTTTCATTTCTGATATTCTATGACTCAATACCCCTCAGTTCCCTTGTAGATCTAAGGTTTCATGAGTCTAACAGCTTCCTAAGGAAGGAGAGGTGGTCAGTGGCACATGGATAGGATGGAGAGGTTAGAACACTTCTGACTGAGGGAGTGGTGGTTTCATGTAGCCACAAATACGCTGGCCTTGGAGGCAGGAAGACCCAAATCTGAATCTGGCTTCTGCCACTTATCATATATGTGACCAGTAGTAAGTCACTCTCAATCTCTTTGAACCACAGTCTGTTCTCTATAAAACAGGGATAAACAGATAAAATACCTATAGAACAGATAACAGTACCTATCTTACAGGGCTATGGTGAGGCTCAAATGAGATAATATTTTGCTGTGAGCCTGTGCAAGTTACTTAACTTCGGTTTGCCTCAATCTACTGGAGAAGAAAATGGCAAATCACTCTAGTATATCTGGCATGCTATGGTCCATGAGATCATGAAGAGTTGGGATATGATGAAATGACTGAACAACAACTATGTAGCATGGACATACTCTTAAGACAGAAAAACTACACAAACAAAAAGCCTTTTGTGACTACTTGTCAGTTAGTGAACAAGTATTTATTAAGCACTTACTATACACCAGACTCTGTGCTAAGCACTGGGGATACAAAGAAGCATGATCTCTGCTTTCCTAAAGGGGCATATGCTCTCACAGAGAAGTTAATACTTTTTCACGCCAAAAATTGTAATCCAGTCATTCAGATGCCCAAAGAGATAAAAGCAACCTGCTTCCAAGATTTCATTAGAATGATTTAATTTACCGGAGAGATTTATTAGTGAAAAAAGAGGTCTATTGCCCAGGAAAAAAATAATCAGTTTGAAATGCTTAATTAGTAAGTTTTGATAAGCAGCAAATCCACCAAGCAGTCAGTTGTCTAATAGCCAGATTGAAAGAATAGCTCCTCGAGGCAAGAAGGGGAGGGTTCTGCTGGGGTAGCAGCATGTAATGAGGCCCAAAGAGATCTGCAAACTAGGCCATGGCCTGAATGGGTGACGTGAATGACCACTGACACTTATTGACAGGGCCAGGGCCTGGATTGAGTCTTTGCCTTCAGTCTGAGTCCACAGTGCCCCTCCACGTCTCCTGGCTCTGTCTCCTAACGAGGGAATCCTGCTTGTGGAAGGAACAGATGGGCCTCTAAAAAAACACAGAAACGTGATGGGTCATAGGTCAAGGAGGAACATAGCCACTGGTGAACTTTTTAAAGCTTACTGGATGATGGGGATTTTTGTCCCTGCCAATAAGGTGATGGAGCCCTCAGTTAATGACCTGTTGCAGTGGAAAGAATGATGGATTTGGAGTCAAGACTTGGGCTCAAATCCTGACTCTGCCACTTACTACCCAAATGACCTTAGGCAAATTAATCCATAAGAGGGCTTGAGTTTCTTCTTCCCATAAAATGTGAGGATTAAACTAAATGGCTTTCGAGGACTCTCCCACTTCTGAATCCATGATCCTATGTTTGATTCTATGATTTGGGTTCAAATCTTAGCTTGGCCTTCACTGGTTTTCTATGGAGCCTACAGTCTAGCTACAGTGTCCGACTTGACTTTCTCACACACATGTAACACACTCTCACGCCAGTCTCCAGATTTCTCAGTGGCTTTCCCTACATGGCTGGAATGTATTGACTTCTTAATTCCGCCCCTGGTGTAAGTGAGCTCTAATCCCACCTTCTGTAGGATGCTTTTCTCAGTCTCTTTCCCTTCCTCTGAGATTACTTCCTGTTATATCTACCTATTGATTAATCTATCATTATATAATATCAATATATTATATTAATTATCTATCTGTCCATCCATTCATCTGCTGATCTATCCACCTATCTATACATCCGTCTATTGATCTATTTATCTATGCATCAATCTATTAATCTATCCATCAATTTATCCATCATCTACCTACATACACAGATATACATTGTATGCATGTATATATGTATGTGGGGCAGCTAAGTGTTGCAGTGGATAGAGTGTTGGGCCTGAAATCAGAAGGACCTGAGTTCAAATTCAGTCTTAGATGTTTACTAGCTATTTGATCCTGAGCAAGTCACTTCGCCCTGCTTGCCTCAGTTTCCTCATTTGTAAAATGAGCTGGAGAAGGAAATGGCAAACCACTCTAATACCTTTGCCAAGAAAACGCCAAAAGGGGTCATGAAGAGTTGGATATGACTAAGTGATAAAAGCAAAAAATAAATGTATGTGTGTATATGGTTATGTGCATGTCATCTCCCCCAAACAGAAGCTCCTTGAGAACAGGGACTGTGTTTTTGAGTTTTTTTGTATCCCTAGTACTCAGCATGGTGCCTGCCACAGAGTAAGTGACTAATAAATACTTGTTGTTGTTGTGAGATCTTGGGTAAATCACTTTATGTGCCTGGGCCTCAGTTTGCCCAACTGTAAAATGAGAACTAGAGAACCTCTAAGGTTCACTCCAGTTCTGTGATCATATGTGGTTACTGTTTTCATATGATATAGCTTGGAGACATATAAAGTCATGGAGGTTTGGAACTATTCCAAATGTGTATGTATGTATGTATAGATACACACATTATATAGATGTACCACAAGTGTGTCTATGTATATATGTATAAGTATATATATATCTCTGCATATACACATCTATGTATGTATATATACATACATGTATATATGTAGTATATGTATTTGTCTGTCTGTCTACCTCCATCCCAGGCAGCATTTAGTATAGAGCCATGTACACAGAGGGCTGATGAATATTTGTGGAGACTGCTACAGACACTGAACTATCCCCTCATGGACTCCCTCCCTCTTCTCCCTCGAGCACATGCCCATTCTTCTGGCTGAAAAGTTTTGCTCTCACCTAGATTGGCTTGTACAAGATGCCATTAGTGCTGCATGGTGAGAGGCTGCCTCTGCAAAGCTGATCATGTTTGTTTGCCTATGCCCAAAGCCTGGGGCTGCCAAGGCCTGGTGGACACGTCACATTCTATTCTCCGCTTCTCTCCAAAACATGATGTGTGAAGGACTCCCCCAGATTGTGCCTGTCACTGCTCTGTCGGGGCTGACGTCAGCATCCACCTCAGACTGTGTGCTTACAGCAAGAGCTTAAAAATCAAAATTAAAATCCAATATATTTTTAACTCACTCAGCTTCTGAAGGGTCAAAGTTGTTGCAAATGTCAGACCTGTAACTGTCCTTCAAATCAGAGTTGGGAGCTATGAATTAGTCTTGGAGGCAAAGTTGAAAAAAAACAATTCAGGCCAGGAGAAATTCCTATAATTTCTTTTTTCTTTCTATACGTACACAGACTGACAGTCGATCAGTCAGTCAGTCAACAAACATTTATTAAACACTAAGTGCCAGGTACTATGGTAGGGATACAAAGAAAGGCAAAAAAAAAAAAAAAAATCTGATCCCTGCCTTCAAGGGGCTCACTTTCTAATGAGGGAGCTGATATATACAAACTATATAGAGATAAGATATACACAGGGTTTACAAACTTTATACAAGGGTTTTATAATTAACTACAAAATGGGGATGATAATGGCACATACCTCCCAGGGTAGCTGTGAGAGTCAAATGAAAAAATACATCAAGTCTTTATATAAACTTTGGCGCTACATACACGCTAGCTATATTATCATTTCTATCGCATTGTACTTAACACGGTGCTAGGCTAGGAGATTCAAAGGCAGAACTTCATGGAATTCATACAAGACAGATACGAAACAATTCAATGAATAATAATGCTAATTAAAATAGCTAACATTTACGCCGTGCCTACCTGTGCCAGGTGCTATGCTAAATGCTTTACAACCACCTGGGACGGAGGGACAACTATTACTGCAGTTCTCATTGTACGGATGAGTGAACGGAGGCAAACAACAGGCTCCTAAGTGTCGAAGGCTGGATTTGAACTCCAGGGCTTCCTGACTCCAGGCCTGGCATTTTAACCACAGCACTATCCAGCTATCTTTTATGTTACAGCCTATACAATATAGTATCAAACTTAAATGGCAAACTTATTCTTAAATTACAGTCAGGTTTTACACATGTATCTGGCAGGCCCCACAAAGGAAGAAAAGTTGTAAGCACTTAGCCTGACAATGCATTTGACTATTGGCTATGGTACAACCTAGTTAAGTTACACACTGTTTATATTTTGTATCTCCCTAGAAGAATGGAAGTGCTCTGAGGGCAGGTCTGTGAATCTCCAGTCTCAGTATAGTGCCTTGGTAGATAGAAGGTATTTAATAAATTCTTTGTTGGATTGAATTGGAATGCATTGAAAAAAACAATCCAATTTAGATATAGTTTCATTTCCATGACATGCAAAATTAGTAGCAACTTTCACAGGCCAGACTTTCTGGAGTTTTTTAGTTATATGGGAAAGATTTAAATTACAAAGTCAAAATCTACTGATCTTTCTGAAAGGGAAAAAATAAAAAATGTTATTTTTAAAAGGTTTTAATCTAATAATCTCCTTAGGGTCATACCAGGTTTTAGCTGCCCCAGAAATCATATGAGTCCCACAAATTTGACAAAGAAAACTGAGATAAAGCTTTTAAATGTTTTCCTCCCATTTTTCTCATTTGTTCTCCTCCTCACCCCTATCTTCTCCATTATTTCCCTTAAGGAATAATTAAACCCCACCACTACTAATTCCTGAGGGATGTATTTGTCCAAGGCACCAATGGTCACTCAGTGGGAAGCACTAAGAGTAGTCCTATGGTCTTTGGAGGAGCGGTCTCTAGTGTTAAAATGAGGGAGGGGACCACTCCTAAGAAATCATTTTTAGGAAAAATAAATGAAAGTATAGCAATTTTGCACTTTTCCAGAGGTCACTTAATCGTAAAGGCAACTTAATTATAGGATTTCATTTAATCCAGCTCCCTCATTTCAACGATAAGGAAACTGAGGCACTTGCAGGTGAGTAAATTGCCCATTGCTCCACAGGTAGCAAGCAGAAGAGCCACAACACAAATTCAGGCTCTGGGTATTTCCCACTCTACCATACCATCTGGAAATGAGGAAATGGAAGCCTAGAAAGGTAGACTGATTTGTTCAAGGTCATGCAGATAGTAAAGGGGCAAGCTGGATCTGACCCAGGTTGTCTGACAAAATCCACTGCTTGTTTGACTCTACTTTGACTTAAATCTTCTTAGTGCTAGCTTTGCTATGAACTAGATGTGCCTTTCTAGACTTCAGTTTCCTCATCTTTAAGATATTAGGGTTTGACTTCCTGCCATCTAAATTCTAAAATTCAGTGTTCCCATGATGAACTGACCAGGCAGCAGATTGACATTAGACAGTCCCATGATATGCTCCTAAAAATCCCTTTTCTCTTTGTTGTTTCAGTTTTACCGCCTTTCTTTTTTCCTTTCTTCCTCTCCCCCACCCTTTCTACCAGAGTTCCCTTTCACCCCAGCCCCCACATGATAATGAGTAGTTGTTGGATGGTACATAGATGACATGGGGGGAATAGTATGACCTGTATGGATGAAGAGGAAGGTTGGCACAAAGTTGTGAGGGCTTTCTGATGTTAGACAGGAAGAAATTTGACTTTATATTGTAGACAGTGGAGAGCCATTGAAGGATTTTTAACAGGAGAGGGAGTGCCATGATCTGATCTATACGTAATGAAGCCAGGAGTGTTGGCAAATGTGAAGGATGCATGAGGGGTGCAGAGGGAAGTTTGGAGATGGATAAGGTGAGGCATAATGAAGGCAAGAAGATCCCTAAGGAGGTTACCACATTGGTTCAGGTGGATAGTATGTACTCAAGCTCATAGGCTTTATTCACAGTAGAGTTCTTTAAATCCTTATTACTTGGTGCCTGTTTATTTTTATTTTGGACACACTTCTAGCAAGTCTGGTTATCTGGCTCTGTGTGTGCTTAACTGCCCTCTGCACAAGGAGTAGTGTGGCATAATGGGTAGAGAAACAGGCTTGGGGTGTGGAAGACTCACAATTAAGTTTTACTTCAGAACCATAAAGGCTGTAAGACCCCGGAAAAGTCACAATCTGTCTCTGCTCCAGGCAACTCTCAGATTATAAACTACACACAAGCCGCTGATCTGCCTTGGATGGCATTCCACACCAGGAGTTTCAAACATTAATGACATCCCATGTATCAATCTCTACTGTCCTTTCCTTTCTCCCATTCTAGAGTGAAGGACCATGTCCTTATCATTAAAATCCCTGCATCTCTCCTAGGGTGCATAATATTGTGCTTTGCACACATTAGGATTTTGATATATGATTGCTGAATGAATGGTAAGCACACCAGTCTCATCTGTCTTGGAGGCATCCATCCCACCCGCTGATCCACTGGTAATCTGGTGATTTGAGATGAGAGTCAGTTTCCAGGCTAAGTTATTCATAGATTCCCATCTGAAATACTGTTCTGAAACCTTAGCTTTATCTAACAGCAGAGGGAGTAAATATGGCCAGTGTATAAGGGAGAAAGAGTTACTGATTGTCTCAGTAGGAGACAGAAAAACCAAGCCAAAAGAAAAGCAGGCATGAGAACTCAAAAGAATTGGTCGAGAACCAGAAAAGCCTAGAAGTTATTAATTCCAACTGCTTCCTTTAAAAGATGAGAAAGCCTAGAGAGGTAAGTGATTTGCCCAAGATCATATAGGACTGTGAGGAGCCAAGGTGGAATCTGAATCCAGGGCACCTGACTCCAGTCTTCTTACATGTTACTCTTGGCCCACATACTCTGTGACCCAGTGACACACTGACATTCCACCTCCCAAATATGAGTGTTGTCACTGGTTGTCCCCTGCCTAGAAATCTCTCTTTCTTCATTTCCACCTTGTGGCTTCCTTCAAATATCAGATAAAATCCTACCTTCTATGGGAAATGTTTCCCCCCAATCCCTCTGAATTCTAGTGCCCCTCTAATTTATCCTATATGTGTTGTGTTTGTATCAGTTGCTTGAATGCCATTCTCTCCTCACTAGACTTTCAGCAACCTGAGGGCAGGGAATATTTTTTTGGCCTTTATCTCCCCAGAATTTAGCACAGTGCCTGGAACACAGTATGTGTTTACTGATTGACCGTAAGAGAGAGTGAAGAGTAACAGATGACAACGAGGTTGGCAACGAGGCTGGCAACAAGGATGATTGGAAGGCTGGTGGGACCTTAACAGAAATAAAGACTTTAGAATGGGGCAGGTTTAGGGGTGAAGACAATGAGTCCTATTCTAGATACAGTGAGCTCAAAACATCAGTGAAACACTCAGCTAAAGATAATTAGCAAGTGACCTGTGAGTAGAAGCTAAGAGATGTTTACTATATATTAACTTGGGAGTTACCTGCACAGTATCTCATTCATTTGAACTCCCTAAGCATTGTTAAGTGCCTACTATGTGTACTATGTGATGGGCACTGTGCCAGGGTGCTGGAAGATAAAAAGACAAAAATGAAATGTTCGCTGTTTCCAATCTTATATCTAACTGGAGGGATGCAACATGAACCCAGATAAGTAGTCACAACGTAATCACAAGATGAAAGAAAAGGAGTCAGGAGGAGGAGGGCAGTGACAAATGAGGAGATTCAGTGAGCTCATTGCATAGGGGGTGGCAACTGAGACAAAGGAATCTAGGGCTCCTAACAAGAGGAGGAGGGGGTGCCTTCCAGGCACTGGGGATCACTCATGGGAAACCGTGGAGTCAAGGGATAGAATGTGTCAGGGACAGCTAGCTGGAGTGTTTGACTAGACTGTGAGGTGCAAAAAGGGAAGCAATATGAAGGTAAGGCAGGAAGGAGTCGGATTATGGAGATTATAGAGAGCTTTAAATTGCAGGCAGAGGACGGTGTACTTTATTCTTTATTCTAAAGGTAAGAGCCAGGGTTAGAAATTACCCAGAGTTAGACATTAATTAATGTTTCTTTTAGGAATACGGGGTAAATGGATGCAATTTTTGAGCAAGGGAATGAGTGACATCATTAGACCTAGGCTTTAAGAATATTATTTTGGCAGCTGTGTGGAAGACAGACTGTAAGCAGGGAGACTCATTAGCAAGCTTTCTCATTTGAACCTCAGAACAATCCTTTGAGGCCAGTAAGGTGTTGCTTTCCCTGTTTTACAGATAAGAAAACTGAGGTCCAGAGAAGTTAAGTGATTTGCTGAAGGAGGTTCAGGAAGAATGAAAACAATGGTTCTTTGGTCTCCTAGTCAAGTGTGACTAGTCCTAAAGTTTTTGGGCTTGTAGGATTATAAGATTTTTGAGTTTAAGGGACTTTTGAGATCATATACTCCCACCTGATTTTTTTTTTACAGCTGAGGAAACTGGGATCCAGAGACATTACATGACTTGTCTGAGGAGGCAGAGGGGCACTAGAACCTAGGCTTTTTTCCTGTCATGCTACCTGTACCAGTCATAATATCAGCACATTAAAAAAAAAATATTTTGAAGGAGGCATACTTACAACTTATAGAAACAGCTAAGTGGTCTTATGGATAGGATGCTGGGCCTGGAACTAGGAAGTGCTGAGTAGTCTCAGACACTTACTAGATATGTGACTCTGGGCAAGCCTCTACTTCCCTTTCCTCAACTGTAAAATGGAAATAATAATAGTGGATTTTTTTAACTTCCAGAGTGATTGTAAAGATCAAGTGAGATAATATTTGTAAAGAGCCTAGCACAGTCTGGGCACATAGCAGGTGCTTAATATTACATTCTCATCACTCCTCCCCCTCAGGCCCACAAAAAGATTCCTTTGGTGGCTGGACAGGACAATACCTGGGAGAAGCCAGTGGGGAAAACTAAGCTGGAAGGGCCTCTCAAATTGAGTGTACTAATGGCTTGGAAAGGATCTTGAATGGACCAGTTAAAGATGAAAGGCAAACCTTGAACACTCACTGACATCACATGCACAACAATCAGACGAAGTTAACTAGAAATTCTCAGACACGATACTATGGCAATGCAATTGTGGTGTCTTAGGTAAATGCTGAAGTTCATAGTAACAGGATCTCACTTTGTACTTAGAATGGCTTTTGGTCCAGAACCTTAAAATTGACTAACTCTTCATTTCTTACAGAACCTAATATTCATCCCTTATATTCATCCCTTACAGGAAGCATTGGGGAAGGCAGGCACTCATGTACTCAAGCTCACCTTTTCGCCTCATCGGCAGCTACCAATTCACAACTTATAACACTTGGAAGGGAAACATTGGAATCTGAAGAGCTGCAAATTGGAGGCAGCTGGTGGTGCAGAGGAGGAAATGTCAGGCCTGAAATCAGGAAGACCTGAGTTCAAATTTGACTTCAGGGTTCTACTAGCCCTTGTAACCTTAAACTTCTGATTGTCTCTGTTTCCTCAACTGTAAAATGGGGATGATGATTTCACCTTCTTCACAGGGCTGTTGTGAGGAATCAAATGAAATAAAATTTGTAAAATGCACTTTAGTATAGTACCTGGTATATAGTAGGTGCTTTATAAACATACTTATTTCCTTCTCCCAATTAAAAACAAATCCAAAGAGCAAAACTAAAGACCATCTCATTCCTCTGATCATTCAAGTAACCTGTTTATTGATCCTTAATTCATTGATTACTAATTATCTCATAATTTTATAAGCACCTATTGTGTACAAAACACTATTCTAAGTACTGGGGAGATACAGAGATAAGTCAGAATTTCACAGATATGAGGTGCTCACAATCTATGTTCAGGACAATTAGAAAGTCATACTCATTTTTAATCTCTTAGTTTGAGAACCTTAATTTTGGGTAAAAAAAATACCCCAAGTTAGAAATTAATTAATGTTTCTTTTAGGAATATGGGGTAAATGAAGGTAAATTTTCTCATGTACAGCTACTAAAGAAAATGCAACCTTACTTAGGCAAAGGCTGTTGTTTCCCTTTGGAGTTTTCACGTAGTAAGTAGGTGCTTAAAGGATGATCAATGAATGGAAAATTTTCAAGGTTTTTAAATGGCTTGTTGTCCTTGTGACTACACACATTCTTCAAGAAAAAAGGAACAGCAATGAATTGTGGGTGGGCCTGAATTAAGTAACAAATACTTTATTTCCACCTTAATTTTTAATGTGCATTAAAGCCCCAAGCCAGATTTTCACCCTGGGAGAACCTTCTCCATATTTCACCTTTCCATCAGGCTGAAACCAACTGATTCCATGTAGAAATCTGGATATGGAAAGGGGAGGGGGGAAGGTGAAGATGATGTCAGACCCAGGGTAGGGAAGGAGGTTAATAGCTAGCATTTACAGAACACTTTAAGGTTACCAAAGTGCTTTACTCGGGGTTAGGAGTAAATGAATGTTTGTGCTAGAAATAGGGATAAAATGGAGTGATTTTAAAAAATAATTAGCTGCAAGCTTTCCCTCCATCCCTACATCCCTCCTACCTTTGTTCTTTCTGATCCTAGAGACAAAAGCACAGAGAAAACTTCCGGACTAGGTAATAACAACGATAGCTATGATTTATACAGCACTCTAACGTTAGCAAAGTGCTTTAAAATATCTCCTTTGATCCTTGAAAAACTGGGCAGCAAGTACTATCATTATTCACATTTTACAGACAGGGAAAGTGAGGCTGAGAGAGATTAAGTGATTGGCCTAGAGTTATGTAGCTAGGATTTGAATTCAGGTCTTCCTGACTATGAATGTTGTATTCTATCCACTGCAGCCCTTAGTTGTCCGCCTCAGGTTAAAAAGACCTTAATTCTAGCGATAAAAGAGTACAGTTATCCCTTCCACATTGAGACTTTCCCCATTGTGGGTTTTGATATATTTCTGGTTGGCATAAGAATTATGGGGGAGTTTCACAGAAGCTTCAGACAACTCATGAAGGTCAGCAAATAACAAAGAAAAAAGTTTAGAAACTCAGAACTGCATAAAATAAAAAAGTATAGTATTGTATAATAGCAATCCAAATTTTACAGTAAGGTACTATAAACACCCCATACAAGAAAAAGAAAAAAAAAATTCAGACTTATTTTCTGATACAAAGGGAGGGCCAAAAAATTTTATGAAGATTTTCCAGATTGTGGGGCAGGGGTGGGGGTACCAATGTGGAAGGGATAACTGTACATGATAGAGGTCTATCTTCTGTAGGAAAGATTTAGATTTTAGAAGTATGCTTCCCAAAGGTAAAGGCAGAGCATGCTGCCAGTCACCTTACAATTGCTTGTCAAGCAGGAGGCAGATAGGTGACCAATCACCAAACTTCTAAATGACTGCTCTACTGATGCTAAGTCAATGATGCCACATGCTGGTATGGGATTTCCATTCTCGGATAGTTCAATCATACCGTTCTCACAATATCAAACTCCTTCATTTAGTCACATGTGGGAGAGGGACAAAAAAAATGAAACTGGAGCTTTGGAGCTCAGTCTAGGCTGGATTCTCACACTCAACCACATGAGGAAGCGGTCCTAACTTTCTATAGTTTTTCTATACACTTATCTTGTAAAGACACCACAGATGGGCAATAAATTGGGAATCAAGTTGAATAGGAGTCACTCAACTAGCATTTATTAAGTACCTACAATGTAGTAGGCACTGGTAACTGTTGATACAAGAAAGGCAAAAAAATCAACCTTTAACAAGCCATTTCTGATCTGGAGGAGACTGATGTCTACTGGGGTGGGTGGAGGGGAATGACAAAATGTAGCTATGTACAAAACAAGATATAGACAGGACAAATCAGGGAGAGCCTCAGAGGGCAGGTGCTCAGGTTAAGGAGGACTGAGACAGACTTTCTTGCAGAAGATGAGAGTTTAGCTGAGATCTGAAAGAAGTTCAGGGAAGCTAGAAGTCTCATCTTCAAGGAACAGAAAGGAGGCCACTGTCACCAGATTGAAGAGTACATGGAAGGGAGTGAGGTGTAAGAACCAGAAAGACAGGGGCTAGGTTGTGAAGATCTTTACAAGCCTAACACAGGATTTTATAACTAATCCTGGAAATAATAGGAGTTATCACTACAGTTTATTGAAATGGGGGTGGGGTGGGGTGTGTGATGGTCAGACCTGCACCAAGTAGAGAATGGACTTGAGATAGGGAGACCAATGAGCAGAGGAGCATGTCTGATAATCCCAAACTGCTTCCTGACACCCAAACCCTACCTTGTAACATTGATATTCTCCTGATGAAGCTATGTAGCTACAAGTCATGGAACGCCATGATCTCAGAAGAAGCAACATTGTCAGCGACTCCAAGGGCGGTAGTGAGATGCGGTCCGGTGGACGTGGACTGAAGCATATTTCCAATGATGACTTCAGGATAAGAAGAGGGGGAAAAAGGACAGCATCCAAGAAATGGATAACCAGGAAAAGAGGTGGGCAGTTCATGAAGCCAGGGTAAGGGATAATGGATAGAGAACGTGGCTGTTGCACTGGTACTCATGAAATATTCAATGAACTAAAGGAAGACCCTCAATAAAAGGGGTCTATTCTTGGTGTAGGATTTATAGAAAGATACAGGCCAGAATCAAAAGGAATGAGACAATGAGGATGAGCCATGATCTGTGTCTCCTTTGGCTGTATCCACAGCAATGAGATCATGGACCCACTGAAGTCAATTTTAAAGCAAAGACCGATCCCTTACTGAAAGTGGATAAACTGTAATTAAAAAAAAAATTCCCTCCTGAGTTGCTTCCCTCTGGTTTTTCCCTCCCAAGTTTTTGTTCTTTTACATTCAGAACTGTTAACTCTTTCACGGCCTGCAAAATTCATCAGCCACTATCTAATTCTTTGTTTGTAAGTCCGAGATTTTTCCATTGAAAGAGAAAAAAAAATATCCAATTTCCCCAATTCTTTTCCTTCCCTCATGAATTTGTATTCTTGGGTTCCAAACTCAAGCCAAGGGCATCCTAATGCTGAACCTGTGTCCAGAAAGACTGCCAGAGTCCCCTGCAGGCTATACAAGAACAAATAACCCCTTAAAGATTCTAGTCTTTGTTTGGCCTGGTCACTTTCTTGGTACAAACTGTTCTCACACTTTAATTATACAAAGAGAATGCTTGGATGCTGGGGAAGAGGCTCTGAAGGCCAGACAAAGAAAACAGCTCTGTGTGTGAGTGAGGGAGTATCCTGCCACACTAATCCAGTCCCTCAGTTTTCCATTCCATTAACAACATAACACAGTAAACGGAGACAAAAATGCTCCATTAACTTTCTGAACAACACATTAAAAAAAGAAAAAAACAAACAAAACCAGATAACGTGGAAAAATGAGACAGAATCTCTCCTCTCATTCACCCCTTCCCCCAAAGAAATCTCTAGGAAAGAAGGAAGCAATAAAATTTATTAAACACCTACTACGTGCCAGATACTGTGCTAAGTGTTTTACAAATATTATCCCATCTGATCCTCAAAACAACCCTGGCGGGGTGAGTGCTGTTATAACTCTCAGTTTACAGCTGAAGAAACTGGGGCAGACAGAGGTAAAGTGACTTGCCCAGAGTCACACCACAATAAGTGTCTGAGGCTGGATTTGAACTTGGGTCTTCTTGACTCTAGGCCCAGCAGCACTCTATCCACTTGATAGTGGAACTAAGGGGACAGTGGCCCCCAAAGAGAAACTTGTGCTTTAAAATGGAACTATCACAAATATCGTGGCTTTGGTGTTTTGTTAAGCTCTTTAGAAGAGAAGACCAGACCCTCCTTCCTGCCCAGTGAGTCATCTATTCCTTGTAAAAGAAACAAAAACAAAAAAATTAAAGGAAAGGAAAAAAAAGTAGCTGGACAATATATGGAATATTGTATACCTATGGCTCCCTACCTCTGCAAAGAATGGAGGGTGGTGCAGGGGGAGTCAAGCTTGGTGACTACAATTAAGGGTCTGCGTTTTTGCCCTCTTCATTCATACTGTTATAACCACTGTGAAGGCAGCTTATCCCAAACGTCTTAGTGCAGTTTTGAGCTATTAAATCTACAGCTTTAAAAATGTACTAAGACTTTTGGGACACCCTTTACTGTCTGTCCTGGTGCTGCTTCCTTCATTCTGCATCAGTTCAGGGGTCTTTTCACAATTCTCTGAAATCTTCCATATTCATCTATATGGCTGCCATACCATTTCAGGACCTTCCTAGTCTACCATCACATTAGCTATTCCTCCAACTGATGTTCCTTTTTTTTTTTATAAAGAGGGGAACCTTCCCCCCCCCCCAAAAAAAACTAATTCCAAGAGAGTTCTGGTGACATAACATGTTCATGAAGTGAAGACAGTCTCAGGCTCAGGAGTAGAACTGAAGTTTGATGATTCCCAGTTTATAATCTTTTCCCTATATCACAAAATGATATAGGGAAGAGTTATAGGGAATAGCTCTTTTCCTGCTATCCTATCCTCCCAATGCCTAGTCTTCCTGTCAGATGGCTCTTGCATGACCCTGGATAAGGTTCAACTCTTCTGAGCCTCAGTTTCCTCAATGCCCAGGAAAGCAGGGACACTGAGCTGTGAGATCATGAAGGCTGAGTAGCAGCATCTTACTGACAGGGGTAGTTTTGGAGGGGACACCAACCTGGCACTTATAAAAGTGTTGCTATCCTAGGATTCTGTGCTGGTGTTCCTAAACCGGCCCTTCTACTGCGATTGTGGAGCTGAGCATGTCAGAACAACAAAAGTCCAGGGAGACTTCTTTGGTGGGGGCAATTCAACTCTGGGGTTCCAGGGACTAGGGTGTTTTTTTCTGTTATCTCAGTTTTCATGTTCCACTGTGCAGTGTGGGGGTCTTAGGACAACATCAGGTACTGGGCTATTCAGGGGCTATATTATAAGCTGTCTGAGGTTTTTGATACATTAGTGGGCAGTGGTAATTCTGCAAAACATTTTCAGTAATAGTAGTGTCCTCCATAATACTAATTTCTTCTCTAGTCTTTTGGGTATGACAGTCATCTGTAAAATGGGGATAATGAAGCTATGTAAAACTTACTTGACAAAGGTATAATGTAAGCAAAAGGAAATAATGCATATAAAAGTGTAAACAAATCACTTTTTAACTCTTCCAAGTGAGTAATTCAAATTTCTTTTCTCCTTCATCTTCTGTATGTTTAAGGCTAAGCTAAAAAAAACTACTGGAAGCTAGGTAGCCCAGTGGCTAGAGTGCTGGGCCTGGAGTCAGGAAGACTCATCTTCCTGAGCTCAAATCTGGCCTTAGACACTTATTAGTTGTGTGATCCTGGGCAAGCCACTTAACCCTATTTGCCTCAGTTTCCTCATCTGTACAATGAGCTGAAGAAGAAAATGGCAAACCACCCCAGTATCTCTGCCCCAAAAAACCCCAGAACAAACAAAACCAAATGGGGTCATGAAGAATCAGACACAACAGAAAAACAGCTGAACACAAAAGGTGATAAAGAGGACAAAAGTAATTCCTGGCCCATACAGCAGCTTCTCCACCTCTATAAAATATATGGGAAGTTTATACACAGATTAAGGAAGAAAAGGAAAGCCAAGCTTTTGTGGATCACATTTATAACGGACTTTATATTTATAGTCACATAACTAATAGAGGAACAGTATCTGGAACACGGGAGGTGCTAGACCTTTTTCTTGATCAGACTACATATGAAATAATTAGTCAGTAAGTCAGTCAATGAGCTATTTATTAGTGCCTACTATGCCCCAGGTACTGTGCTAAATGGTAAAAGAAAGGCTGAAACAGGCCCCGCCTACAACAGCTGCCATTTTAGTGGGTGAGGCAATACATATACAAACATGTCCATTAGCCCCCTCCTCCCTCTCAGGAGAAGGAAGGCAATCTTAGAAGGGAAAACAGAACACAGGGTTTGGGCTGCGGTGCCATAAAGGAAGTAAGGTAAAGGGAGAAAGCCTTTCCTTCCACTTTCAGAATGCCTATAACAAGCTAAAGCGTGTCCACAGCAGTGTGACCAGGATTGTGAAAGGAGTTGATGAGGATCAGTTGAAATAATGGGGGATGTTTAGCCAAGAGAAGTAGAGAAATTGGGGGTGGCGGTGAGTGGGTGCAAGGTGGGGAGAAGAGAGGAGGTCTATGATAGCTCTGTCAAGTATTTGGAGAGCTGTCATATGGAACAAGGGATTAGTCTTGTTCTCCTTGGCCCTAGAGGGCAGAGCCAGGAGCAAATTTTGGCTTCATGTCAGAAAGAAATTTCCTAACAACAGTGCCAGCTTAGTTCTTCCTCACTGAAGGTGGAGAAGCGTGCTAGCTAGGAGTGCGGGTGTTATAAGAAACCCCACTGGTATCTAAGGGAATTTACAATTAAATTAGGTTATTTTTCTGCCACTGGGAAAATGGCTGGCTAGTGAAGGGGGAAGGGAGGTTAAGCTGGTACCTCTGTCCAAGAGGCTGGTCATGGCATAGTGTGGATTCCATTTTCTGGGAGGGGTTGAATTAGGGAACCTCAGAGGTCCCTTTAAAAGTCTGTGATTTTGTAATCTTCTGATCTGTGGATCATCTGAGGTAGATGGTAATTCACTTTCTTTTCTTTTAAAATTATTTTTTTTTGCTGATATTTTTTGCTTTTCTATCACCTTTCTTTCTGCACATATTCCTCTCTCTCCTTTATTCAATGAGCCTTCCTTGTAACAAAGGATGTGATGGGGTGCTTGGGTGCCTGTGCTTGAACCCCAATTCTAAAACCACCTTTTTCTCAAAAATCCCATTTCTCCCTTGTCTTGAAACATTGTCTCAGGCAGTTTCTCTCCAGCCCAAGGACACAGCCTGCTTGAGCAACAACTGTTATCTCCCTTCCTGCTACAGTAGCCAGTTGTACCTATAGAATTTATTAATTTGAACCAGCTGTACTGGCTGAACTGGCTGTGTACTGGGTCATGGCGACACTTAACTACTCACTGACCAATCATATGTATTCTAGACTCAGACATACTTACACTCCCTTACATTTATCTTGTCCAACAAGACATTGATGGGAGCAGCCTGGGTATTTCTCAGTCAGCCTTGACCACTAGTCAACTTAGTGTTAAGTTTCAGGCCTAAAACCATGCCTCCATGTAGCCAGGCCTTGGGCTATTTCCCGATGAACTCTGGGTAAAATACCTGTGCAGTAGATACTAAAAGTACATGTTCCTTTAAAAACTAACCATTTCTTAACCACTCCCTAAGCCCGCCCTGAATCACCTAAGTAGCATGTTTGGTACATGTTTTAGTATAGAATGTCCTACATAAACTTTAACTGTACCCCTCTAAAGTTGCAGGTTCCCTAAGAATTCTTGCCTGCTGAAAAACGTAATAAATCTTTACCTTGACTTCAAGAAAGTTTGAGTCTGCAAATTCATTCCAGGAGGCCCACGACCTGCCCCTGTACTCTGGGCTTTGGGAGATTTCAGAATTCCACCCATCCCCACCCCCTTCCATTCCTCCTCAGATGAAAAAAAGCAGTTTAACACAACCAACTAATGTCTCAAATGGAGTCTGATAGTACATGCGATGCTCCACATTCACAAACCCCCGCTCTGCCCCCAACTCAGCAAAGACAGTCTGAAAGTGCATTTTCTGAGATCTTCTGAAGCCAAGTCCATCATCAGAATTATACTGTATTCAGATGCTGTAACGCCCGTTCTTTCACTTTCACTTTCCTTTCTGGCCCCTTGAAGGAAGGATCAAAGTGAGTCCCAGAGAGGTGAGTTAATATCCGAAGGTAGCATGTAAGTTCCTTTGTTTTCACCTTAGAAACCACAGTAACTAGCAGACTAATTAGTACTGAGGCACTGAATAGATACTTGACAAATAGCCCAAGGTCAGTATAGGCAGTAAGTAGGAGAGTCAGGACTCAGATCTAGATCCTCTGCCCTTAATCCAGAGCTCTCTCCACATGTCCTGAGCTCTCTCTGGCTACTGGACCCAAATGGCCTCAGAGGAGAAAGTGAGGCTGGGGGCTTTGCACAACCCTCCCTCACTTAAATCCAGTTCACTTGCACGCCATGGGGATCGCCTCCCCAAAGTCACCGTCCTCTTCAAGAAGGACAACAGTCTTTCATAGCACTGCACAGTCTTAATGTAATTGACATCCGTTATTGAAATGAACCGAATTTTCCCCTCACTCCTTTTATCCCTAGACAACATGAGGGAAAAAATGGCAGGACTGATGACCAATCAATAATTGTTTATTAAGGGCCTACTATGTGCTGAGCTCTGACAATATAAAAACAAGAAAATAAAACAATCCTGGAACCCAATGAATTTATATTCTATCTGGGGACACGACAGCATGGACACAAAGAAGTAAATCTAAGGTAATTTGGAAGGGGAGCAGGGAAGGCTGTCTGTGGCATCTGAGCAGAGTTTTCATGGGAACAGGGAATTCAAAGGTGAAGAAAGACAGCAACACCTGGCCAGAAGGCCAACCTGTCCAAAGACAGGGTAAGGAGAGGGGTGTCTGCATGGAGGTCAGGATGACCTGCAGGGGAGGTACACTGATTCCACACCTTTGTACCTTGCCAGTGACACCTCCAGTCTGGCGCTGTTATTAAGCCACCACCAACAATAACAGTGTTAATGAATTTCAGGCTGATGAAATGCTGATTGCAGGGGAGAGGGGGGGATCAAGAATGAATTGATTATAACCATAATAAATGATGCTTATTCTTTGGAAAGGGGGTGTGAAGAGCTGGGTTGCTGTTTTGTGAGATTTCTTCTCTGTTGCCCCTGATGGTCATATGGCCCTGACTGACCCAGAGTAGTCAGAATTCCCAGTTCTGCCTGCTCCAGCAGAAGAAAAGGTCCAAGAAGGTGGAATGAAATCCTCAGCTGAAGAAGGCCCAGTGTTCCTGTTCACAGCTTTATTTATGAACAACAAAGGCTTTTATAGAAAGGATGGCCTTAAGTAGAGCTAAGCAAATCCAATTACTTTGGAAATACCCCCTGCACACCTGTTTTCTAGGCTGCCCATAACATGCTTTGCTTTGTGTGGGAACAGAGGGAAATTTTCTCCTGGAGGCCACCATCTTAGCTGCCCACCCCCTATTCCCCCAAAGGTAGCCATTTTCCTACTGCCAGAAAGGTAACCTAATTTAATTGCAAATTCCCTTGGACCCCAGTGGGGTTCCAGTAACATTAAGTCTTCAGTTTGGGAACGTACAATTTTTCAACAGTGCTTCATCAGCTAACACCAAACGATCCCATTTAAGGGGATGCAGAGAGAAAAATGGGGAGACTCATAATAATTGACATGAATATCAAAGTACTTTATAGAACTTATTCCACTTGATTTGATCCTTCCATAACCATGTGCAGTAGGTGTTCTTTTTAACAGATACAGGAATATCTGTTGGATAGTATTTTCCACTTAATACAATTCATAATAATAGAAGCAATCACCATTTATGTAGCATTGGAAAGTTTATAAAGTGCTTCACAGGCATTATATCACTTGTGCCTCCCAACAACCTTGTAAGGCATGAGTCACAGCTATCTTAGGATACCCATTTTACAAACAAGGAAACTGAGGCCCAGAGAACTGTCATGATTTATCCAAGGTTACATAGCTATTACATTCACTACTGATGATTGGGGTGTGAGTGGTGGTTAAAGCAGGAGCAACAAAATTCATTCAAGAGATTAGAAAATAACTTGAAAATTAGAAGGTTACACCCAAATCCACCAATATTAAACAGAAAACGGAATAGCTCCCAGTTCTATAGCAGCTTTACAGTTGAATTCAGTTCATTAAACATTTATTAAAACTGCACTACTTATATGCCAGACATGGGGGCACAAAGACCAAAATGAGATGGTACCTGTCCTTAAGGGGCCAGTGTATATGTATGTGTAGGGAGGGAGTGGGGGGGGGGGAGGAGAGAGAGACAGAAACAGAGAGACAGAGAGAGAGAGACAGAGAAAGACAGAGAGACAGAGACAGAGAGAGAGACAGAAACACAGAGAGAGAGAAAATGAGCATTAATCAGCAGCATGATAGTTTAGCCAAAAAAGTATGGGATTTTAGTCTGCATTAATATCCAAGAGAGGGGTGATAATCTCACTGTATTCAATTCCAGTCAGACCACACCTGAAGGGTTCCATTTTGGCTATCACATTTTAGAAAAGACTTTGACAAGCTGAAAGCTATGCAGAGGCAATGAACCAGTATAATGAGGGGACAAAAACCCCAAGTCACATGAGGTCCCAATGGAAAGAACTAGGAATTTTAGCATGGTGAATATTTATTGGGGGCTGAGGTGGGGACTGATAGCTTTCTTTACAGATTTTAAGGGCTATCACATGGAAGAGCAATTAGACTTATTTTGCTTGGCCCCAGAGGGCAAGACACCAATTGAGTAGCAGGTAGAGAGTCACATTTTTCCTCAATATAAAAAAAACCATCTTAACAAATAGTTCTGATCAAAAGTAGAATGTGCTTCCTATAGGAGGTAGTGATTTCCCCATAACCAGAAGTGCTTGGGGTGGTGGAGTGGGGATTTCTGCTCCAGTAAGAGGGTGAACTCCATAACTTGAGTCATCTGAGTTCATACAGTATTTACTTCAGAACAACCCAAAGAGCTGAGTTGTATAAGCTGTATGAATCCTGAGGTTAAGAGGAGTTAATAAATAATAATGATGATAATAATAACGATGAAATGCTTCACATCTGTATAGAACTTTAAGGTTTGTAAACTTTACTCACACCAGCACTGTAGTTAGGTAGCATGTATACTATTAGTTCCATTTTACAGATGAGCAAACAGAGTCCCTGAGAAATTAATATAACTTCCTTCAGGTCATCCTGCTGTGTCTGGGACAGTCAAACACAGGGATCTGCATTATAAGAGTATCACAGTGAGTACTGACCCACCAAGTCAAACTCTTTATTCAGTCACACAGCCAGTGATGTCCATATCTTCAGTTGCCATGTTTTCTACCTCCAGCTCCATCTTTTGTCTTCAGCCTGCAGGAACACTGCTTTTTCTATTATCACCTCCCTGAGGAGCCCATCCATGAATCCTTCCTCTGCAGCCAACACATCACTCTGACAAACAGTAGAGGGACCAGAAACCAAAAGGACATTACTTCAAGTCACCTTTGAGAAAAAAGGGTGGCAGCTTTCACGTTTCCAGCTTTTGAATGGGACAAGTTCTTTCTTCATGCTCAAAAGTCATTTTTTAAGAGGTAGGTTTAGTTTTATCACTGAGGAGGGATGGGGTAACTTTTGGTCAAGGCATACATACACTGCCTAGCATTATAACACCCTCTCTTAAGATAAAGGAGAGCCATTTCTAAGATGGTAGGGGACAGTTCCCTTCCTTGGTAGTACCAATAATGGCCCAGAAAACATCTCATCCTACTTTGTGGGAGAGGAGTTCAGTGGGTGAATGAGTCTATATCCAGTAATTACACTGCTTCTCTCCATCTAACTCTGAAGATGTCCACTTCAAGACACCACTCTGTTCTCTTCCTCTACAGAACGCAAGGTGAGGGAGAAATAGAAAAAGGGAGAGGACAGAAAACCTTCAAGGAGCAGGTTAAATAATTACTATTTATTTGTGGCTTTTGGAGGGAGAGGCTGGAGGCAGGAGAGTGCAAGAAGACAGGGACAGTCAGCCAGTCAACAAGTCACTTAACCTGTCTGCCTCAGTTTCCTCAACTGTAAAACAGAACATAGTAGCATCTCCCTTTGAGGGCTGTAGTGAGGGTCAAATGAGATAGTAGTTGTAAAGCACTTAATACAGTACCTGGTAAAAGGTCATTAATCATTGCCATTACTTAGGTGGGCTCAGAGACAGAGGCTCAATTACAATATCTAATTTAGATGAATTCTGAGTACATGTCCTTGAACTGAAGGATCTTTTTTTTTTTTAAGATAAAGATCTGTCTAGCCCTCCACAAAAGTGTGAAGCAGGTGAAGACTGTAACCCTGTGACCCTGGATAAGTCACAGCTTCTTCAGCTAGTTTCCTCAACTGTAACAGGAAGGGCCTCTAGCACTTAATAAAAGCTTGCTCCCTCTTTCTTCCCCCTTTCCACTTCTGTAGTTTAGGAAGATAATCAGGATTTGGTAGAGTGGAAAGAAGAGTAGATCTCGAGTCAGAAAACCTCAAATGCCACAATCTGCTACTTAATACTCAATGACCTTGGGTCACTCACTCAACCTCTTAGTCTTCATCTCTAAAACCAGGGGGCTAGAGTAGATAATCTTGAGTGTTTTTTTCAGAGTCTCTGATTTCATCCCTGTTCTTAGAAATAGGAACTAATTAGAGGGGAGGGAGATAGAAGAAGGGGGTTAATAGAAGAGAGGACAGACTGGAGGAAGCAGTGGATGGGGTGCACCTTATCCTGGGGTGGAGGGTGGGGAGAGATGGGAAGAAAAGTTTGAATTCAAATTCTTGTGGAAGTGAATGTTGAAAATGAAAAATAAATATATATTTAAAAAAGAAAAAAAAAAGAAATAGTGACAAACTTGCTGGCACACTGTTGGAGAAGGAAATGACAAACCACTGCAGAATTTTTGCTCAGAAAGCCCCAAATGGGTTACGAAGAGTCAGATATGACTGAAACTATCGAATACCATCAGACCAAATACTATGCACACAGCTGGTCTCAGACACTAACTAGTTGTATGATCCTGGACAAGTCACTTTACCTCAATTTCCTCCTCTGTAAAATGAGTTGGAGAAGCAAACGGCAAGCCACTCCAGTATCTTTGTCAAGAAAACCCCAAATGGGGTCACAAAGAGTCAGACACGACTGAAAAAGCAACTGAACGACAGCTACTAGCACAAACCCATCTAAGAAGAATCGAGGGGTAGCTAGGTGGCCATAGTGGTAGCTAAGTGGCCATAGGGCATACAGTACCGTTCTTGGAGTCAGTAGGGCCTGAGCTTAAATCCTACTTCAGCCACTTAACTAGCCAGCTGTGTTACATGGTGCAAGCCACTTTACCTGAGGCCTCAGTTTCCTTATCTGTAAAATGGGGATAATAGTAGCACCTACTTCCCAGGGTCAAATGAGAAAACAAACCTTTGTGCTGTATAAATGCTAGCTATCATCATTATTATTAATGATACAGCAACGATCATGATGAGCTCTGTCTTTGTCCAGGCCTGTAAAAAGCTTTGCAAACCTTCCAACACTGTATAATGATAGCTAATAGCAATAATGGTTATGACAGTGATCTTGGGCTTTGTCCAGACATCCACATGACTAAACAGATAAGCTGCCATTCCACTGACTGGGGTAAAAGTAAGGCAGAATGAGATAGCAGCTATTCCTCTATCCTTCCCCAATGGCTTCTCCTTCTCTCTTATTTCTTTTTACTGCCTTGCCCAAGCCATCCATCCATCCACTACTCCCGATCTTGTGGAGATATACCAGAAGTGAGTTGGGGGGCTAAAGCAGCTGACTGATTCTTCTTTTCCTAGGCCAAAAGTGTTAAGTTCTAAACTTGAGCCTTGAAAGGAAAAGAAATCCCAAAATGTTGGTGCCTTGTTTTAACCATATCTTATTCATTCCTTTCTGTTTCTCTCCTCCTACTCAAACCAATCCTTTATTCTCTGTAGAATGGTAGTATGGAGAAATAATAGGAGTTTTAGATTTCAATTAATTTGCCTCCGGTTGCTGTATAACTCTGGATGGGTTACCGTTCTTTAACTGAATGGGATTAAGAATTTTTTCTTTTTAAGGTGGAGAGTACTAGGGGTGCTGGCAATGAATCAAGTTCCCAAATTTGCATAATTCCATTTAGGTTCTGGGATCTAGAGCTGTCAGAAACCTTTACAGTTGAAAAACTGGAGGGTCAGAGAAGATCTGCCCTAGTCATACTTCCCTTATTCCAGGGTGAAAAGGGAGAAATGATGCTGAATTCTAGCACTGACTTTAGAGCTATAATCATAATGTGATAAACTACATTTATGCCAGCTTCTGGAATGGGACAAAAAAAAAAAAAGGAAATCAGTCCCCTGGGGAAGGGTGATTTCAGAAGAACAGAGAAAGAGAGACAATATGTAATTTCAAATCTTATTAGAAGTGTCTAAAATCAGATTTCAAGTTAGTAATTTATAGTTAAAAGTCTTTCCCCTCCCTTCTCCTGTTTTTTAAGGTAAGAATGGAGGGATGAGAGAGATGAATTTAATCACACTAATTGCTTGATTAAATGTTCTTAGGTCACAGTTGTATTCTTCAAGGTTAATGCAAACCTAGTTTGGAACCTTCATTAGGTGGTTCACATGTGGTTTTTTTTGGGGGGGGGGGAGGTGGGTTCAGATTTCAGTTAGATATGGTGAAGGGACACACCTTTATCACAGTAAGGAGCTGCCAAAAGGGCTAAGGAAAAGTGATGGAATTTCCTTCGGAGGGCTTTAGCATGACAGGAATCACAGATCAGAGCTAGAATGGGGAGCATTCTAAGGCTGGGGCAGCCTTAGGTAATGGAAAGCACCCTACACTGGGAGTCCAAAGACTTGGGTTCTAGTTCTGGCTCCTGTACTAACTAGTGGTATGACCTTGGGCAAGACCAGAGACAGTGGCTAGTGTTGGACTTGAAGTCAGGAAGAGTTGAATTCAAATCCTGCTTCTGTGTGTGGTCAAGTCACTTAGCCTTTGTCAGGCAGAGCTTCTCCAACTATGAAATAGGTAGAATAATAGCACCTACCTTACAGGGTTGTTGTGGGGTTTAAGTAAAATAATATTTGTAAAGTGCTATATAAATGCTAGCTACTATTCTATTCCATCAGATAAGGATAATACCACCATGCCTACCTCATGAATTTGCAGTGGGGATCACATGAGCAAACAATATATAAAAACACTTTGACAACTGTGTGGAAGTGTTTAGTCAGTCAACAAACATTTATTAAGCACCTACTATATGCTAGGCATTGTGCTAAGTGCTGGGGATATAAAAAGCAGCAAAGGTCAGTCCCTGCCCTCACAGAGCTTATACTCTAATGGGGGAGACAACAAGCAAACAAATATGTACAGACAAGCTCTACTCCGGATAAATAGGAAAAAAGTAACCAACAAAGGCCCTGGAATTACAAGGGGTTGGGAAAGCTTTCTGTAGAAGGCGGGATATTAGTTGGGAGGTCAGTCATCAGAGAGTAGGACCAGGCATGGGGGAGGAGAGCCACAGAGAATGCCCAGAGTTGAGAGGTGAAGTATCTTGTTCATGAACATCCAAGAGGGTGAACGTCACTGGAAGGAAGAGTACTTGGTGGGGAAGTAAAGTGTAAGAAGACTACAAAGATAGGAGGGGGTCTAGATTATAAAAGTCTTTGAATGTCAAACAAAGCGGTGGCATAAGTGAAATCAACAGGCCTTGGCAACAGACTGGATATGGCGGGTGGCAGTGGGAGACAGTGAGGAATTCAAGATGACTTGTAGGTTGTGAATCAGAGGGACTAACATGGTGGAGATGCCCTCTGCAATAACAGGGAAGGAAGAAGGGGGAAAGGTTTTAAAAAAAAGTAAAGATAATTGATTTTGGACAAATTCATCTCCAAGACATCCAGTCTGAAATATCTGAAAGGCAATTGGAAATATGAGATTGGAGTTCAGAAGAGAGATTGGAGTGGGAAAGGAAGACTTGGAAATCATCAAGGTGGGGATGGTAATTAGATCCATGGGAGCTGATTAGATCAATAGGTGAAATAGTATTATGAAAAAGAGATGAGGGCCCAGGACAGAACTCTGAGGGACACCTATGGTTACAGGGCATGACATGGATGAAGATCCAACAAAGGAGACAGAGAAGGAGTGGTCAGAACAGGGGAAAACCAGAAGAAAGTGGAGTCTTAAAAACCTAGAGTGTTAAAGAGGAAAGAGTGATCAGTGGTGTCAAAGGCTGCAAAGTGGTAAAAGAGGATGAGAATTGAGAAAAGGTCACGGATTTGGCAATTAAGACATCACCAGTAACTCTGGAGATCCAGTTTCAGTGGAACGATAAGGCCAGAAGCCAGATTATAAAAGGTTCAGAAGTGAGTGGTATCAGAAGAAAAATATTAAGTAATCCAAAGGGTAAGGGAGAAACGCATGATAGGTGCTTGTGACAAATGATCAATGATGTTCTAGTCTAGCATGTTCCAGTGCTTAGCACACAGTAAGTGCTTAATAAATGTTGGCTGAGACTAGTTGACTGACAACTTTTGTCACAAAGTAGCAAAAAAGAAAAAAATCCTCCCAAAACCCAAACCTCCCCCATATATCACTGAAGACATTTATCACCAGAAAGGGATGTGTGCCAGTCATGTGATAAGAATATAAGACAACAGGCATAATCCTGGTAACCTCAAGATTTTAAAACAGCCACACCCAGTTTTCTGGGTAAATCTTTTATGGAATTATTTTTGGAAAGAGGGTCATCCAATAAACATTTATTAAGGGTCTACTTATGATACATGGACAACAATGTGGGTACACAGAAGGAAAACTCACAGAGGATAAGATCACGGATTTGATGGGGCAGCCAATGAACACAGTAGTAGGCATGGAAGGGTGGATGAGACAGTGTGAACAGACTTGATCTTTTTCAGTGAAATTCCTTCTTGCAGGAAGTAACACTCTGAAAGACCAGGCTCCAGGATTTACTCCCAGTAGCACTGGTCATAAGGGGATAAAATAGTCCTAATGCTTATAAAGATGACAACATTTCCATCTGAGTCAGTGAGGCCCAGCGAGCTTAAGCTTCTAACATGGTAAATTTATCGCCTCTGAGAGAGAGTGAGTGATTTCCCACGGTCTGAAAAGGGCAAGTGATGGGTTTGAAAGTTTCTTGTCACCACAAGTCAGGCTTTTTTCCCTTTGGTCCGATTATAACATTTTCTCTCCCTACAGATGCTGATCCATTCAACGATGTCCCTAGGTTCATAAATTCCTTTAAGAAACCATCAGGAAGAATACTTGAGTTTCTAATTCTGACTGTCACGATCCTGGCATATAGCTCAAATGAGTTGACATATGTAGAAGTGCTTTGCAAACTTTGAAGTTTTTACCAGTTCTTATAACTAGTTCTTACAATAAATCTGTGAGGTAAGTTCTATGATTATTTCCCCCCCTTCCCCCCTTTTTTTTTAACAGATGAAGAAACTGAATCAGAGAGGTCAGGTGATTTGCTCAGGGTCACACTGCTAGTAAGTGACAAAGTTTGAACTGAGGTGTCCCTGAGCTCAAGTCTAGCACTCTATCCACTATGTCACCTAGCTCATTCATATTGGAAGAATCTAATCCATTGGAACAGAAGACAAAAATAAATTGTCCCTAAATAGAAATCAAGTCAATAAATATTTATTGGGTATTTATCATGTGCTGGGTGGGCACTGTGTTAAGGCCTGGGAATAGAAATATAAGCCAACGAAATGACAGTCCATACCCTGACGGAGCTTGTATTCTAATGGGAAAAGACAACTCATAAAAGGGATCTGAAAAGGTGGAGAAGGAGAAAAGGTACCCAACATGTGCAAGGTAGAATAGTCTGGGGCATCAGATGAGGAAGTTAAAGAAATTTACTGAAGAAATGGGTAAGATAGTCTAAAACTAGTCAACATAAGACTTTTTACAGTGAACGTGGCCCGGGAGGCACTGTCTCAATTGGAGATTCTGGGCAGGAACTCACCAATGGGAAAAGGCCCCTGGGTCAATAGCTCACAAATTTTCCTAAGGCAAACGAAAAGGTTGATAGAATTGCTTTCATTGTTTGCCAAGAGACAACAAGAAACATCTCCTGGGACAACTGGCCCTCTCTTTCCCTGCACAGTTCATAACCTAATGGACAAAGGCATAAAGACCATCAGGAAGGGAACTGCAGCTTATAGCCAAGCACTCATCATCTGGGGCATCAGATGAAGAAGTTAGAGAAATTCACTGAAGGAACGAATAAGACAGTCTAAAACAAGTCCACTTAGACTTCCAATGTGATGGTCAGCAGAAGAGGACTTCATTTCCCTGGGTCTCTTGTATAGTGCCCAGCTTGGTGAGAAAAGTCCTTAAAAGTGCTATACAAATAGTTTTATTATGACACCTTGGTATCTAACTTGATGTGGATGTTAAATCCAAATTGTCCCCTCCTCAAACTTACTCTGTGTTTTGTGTTTAATTTATACGTACAAATGTAAGCTCCTTGAAGGCAGGGATTATTTTGTTTTTTGTATTCCTAGCTCCTCGGAGAATGCCTACCATGTTGCAGGTGTTTGATAAATACTTGCTGAATGAACTAACGAACAAATGAATAAATGAGAGATGTGTCATTCTGGCGGAAGAAGCCCCAGCTGGGCTCTGAACGACTCCTGCTCTCCTGCAGCTTGATTGTAGCCATGAAGGTTTACAAAGCAAAGTTTTAAAAACCTGTGGTATACGATGGCTTTGATCCCGTCTCACTGTCTGAGCCCAGATTTTGACTGGTGATCACTTTTTTCTCGTGTGTGTGTGTGTGTGTATTTTCCCTTTGAGAATGACCAGTGAGATGCCCTTTTATTTTATACATGAACATGGAACGTTTTTCCTAAAGGAGTCCTGCATTTCAAATGCTAACATTCTCGCATCATGTTTTCTTCCTAAATTCCCCTAAAGCAAAATGAATCTTCACTCTGTTTTCATATGAGTAGACAGAAGATTACAGTGGACTAGCTGGTCTGAAGTCAGTCCTTTTTACACCCTTCCTTATTTCCTTCAAATCAAAATAATACACTCATGTCATTTTCGTAACTATACAGTTTTTCTATTCTCATACCCCCTCATTTATAAAATTTTACTTGACATCTGGGATATAGTAAACACTTAATAAATGCTTTATCATCAGCATATCTTTTCTTGGCTTCCAAACCTATTCCTCTCTACTTCCGTGGCCAGAGAGTCAATCCCTTGTTAAAAAGAATAAAAAACAGGGAAAAATACTTTCATTTCAGAATATATCTTTCTTCCTGCCAGTCACAGAGCCATCTCTTGTAACAAAGAATTTTTTAAGAGGGGAAAAAAGTTCATGAAAACTAACCAACATATACAGCATCCTATTTATCCTGCGTATAGATTACCTTGTACATATTTGTTAGCATACCGTCTCCCCCGTAAGAGGGCAAAGCTACTTGTGGGTAGGGATGATCTTTTTGCCTCTTTGTATTCCCAGTGCTCAGTACAGTGCCTGGCACATAGTTGGCACTTAATAAATGTTTGCTGATTGATATGCCATATTTCACACCCAAAGACCCTCATTTATGCAAAAAACAAAGGGAGGCGCATTTTTCTTCACTTCTCAATAGGTTCAAAGTGGCTCCAGACCCCTTTCTCCAAACCCACTCCTCATCAATAAAAGGCAGGCCCCTGCCAGAAGGTAATCACCTTCCTTTCTGAATATTCATCATATCAGGAAGGACAGGAAGGGAGACCAGGCCTAGCCTCTTGAGCAGGCATTGGACAGGCTGCCAGTATTCTGGATACCCTGGCAAGTAGGGGGAGCCTCATTTTCCAAGTTGTTACCAGCTCCAAAGGAAATAAGGCTCCCTCAGGCAGAAAAAGGTAAAATGAGTAGGTCTGTGTATAAAGAAATACTTAAGGAATTTATCATACTACCCTGTCTTCACATTGCAGTTTTGACATTCAAGGCTTTAAAAAAAAAAAAAAAAGGGAGGACAGACCCTCAATTGCTGGGTGGAACAGAGGGCTTGGGTTACATCTCCTTTGTGCCCCACAAACATTCACATTTCCTAGCAGCTGATGAATAACAGTGAGAGAGAGAGCGAGAGCAAGAGCGAGAGTGAGAGAGAGAGAGAGAGAGAGAGAGAGAAAGTGTGTGTGTGTGTGTGTGTGTCTGTCTGTGTGTATGTCTGTGTGTGTCTGTGTACACTGAGAGGAGGAGCACTGGGAGGTACCCATGGCTTCACACAAAAATGTAGATCTTAAATATTCGAATGCCTCTTTAAAAAAAAAACCAACAAAAACCAAAAACCTTGGGAGCTGTTGCTACTCTTACCCTGGATTGCCAGAAGCATAATTTTCATTAAATATTAAGGAGCTATTTGTTAAAAATCACGTTGCCATGGTAACCAGGGAGCAAACGTGTTGGGGGAAAGGGGGGAGCTGGCACTGCTGACTCACAGCATATTAATCAAGAAGAGCTCATTATTTAATGAGCACCCCCTGGAAGGCCTTCCAGTCACAATGCACTTGGATGCTCCAGGCTGGGGCTGTCACCACCACAGCAGCCAAGAGAAGAGCTTTTTTGTAGACACCCCAATTCTAGCCTCTACCTGCCTTGGTGCTATGTTTTCTGGACCCCAGGTTTCTCTCCCTAGCACACCCCCACCTCCAAACTTGAGAAGGGAGCACTTTTAGGAAGCAGGAAGTGGGGAGGAGGAAGAGTGAAGGGAGAGGAGTCGATGATATTTAAAAAAAATTTTTTTGCTGTTGTATGCAATCTGAATTTTCTTGCCTGAGGAGAGAATGGGACTGATGATCTCTACAGGGAAACGTCCTGAATGCTGTTTTCATCCTTAGCAAAGGATGAAACAATACATCGTTTTCCTCAGAACAAGGACTCCAAGCCCAGTACTCTGTCCACCACTCCACCCAGTTGCCACCTAGCCCAAAAGAGGTTGTCACTGCCCTGCTGACTTGCTGGAGAGGACACAGACCACTCAGGAATTCCAGGAAGAGTTCTGTCATTCATTCAGCTAATGCCTTTAGAATGTAAATTTCACTCCAACTACCAAGATCTCTCAGAACTGAGACAGAACCTCCCACCTGGAGATGAGACCTGGACAATCACTCAAAGCCATCATTCCCAGTACTCCAACGGTCCTGTGAACTCTTCAATGATGCAGACCACCACTCACCCACAACTACACATTCTGTCTTACCCTTATCTGTGTCCTCCCATGAATATGACACCCAAGAGGCTTGGGGGTCCTTCTTCCATCTAGATCAGGGATTCTTAACCTGGTGTCAGTAAATGGTTCCTAACTCCTTTGGAGCAGGGAGTGGGGGTGGAGGGTGGGAGGAGGGTTATCTATAGATAGATTTCAAGGGGAAAGGAAAAACTACATCTTTATTGTCATGTCTAACTAAAATTTAACACATCCTTCAATGATTTACGAACATGATTTTGAGAAGGGATTCATATTCTTCACCAAGCTTCCAAAGACATCTATTACACAAGAAACATTAAGATTCCCTCATCTAGATTTTCTGACCAACAGATGAACCTTCTATTCATAGGCTCTTGCTCTCTGACAAGCCTATCTTTCTTTTTTTCATGCATTTTTCTGATATTACACTACCAACTATGTTTTCCTCCTTCCTATTCTACTCACATATTTTTAATTAAAAAAAGAAAATCTCACACAACACTACTCTTGAGATTGCAGAAAAACACCAAATCAGAAGATTCTAGCATTTTGACAAATGCTGTTTGTTGATTCAATTGAATCCAATAAATATCCACTGAACATCTCTGTGCAAAGCACTGTGGTAGGCACTAAAGGGGAGACAAAGGAACTGACTGGAAAATCCATGTTATTGGTAACTTAACCACAAAGGAAACAAGAAATTTGTGGCTACTGAACCCTGAAAACTAGATTAAGGACCTCAGAGCCATTTAAGACCAACCTCTTCATTTACAAGATAAGGAGACTGAGAAAAGTTAAGTGATCTACCCAGTTAGAGGCTATCTGAGCTAGGATTTGAACTCAGGCCTTTTTAACTCCAAGCCCAGCATTCTAGTCATTGTACCACCCTAGCTTCCACCTCCTCTGACAGAGATTGTCAATGCTGGGAGAGAGTGGGCAGCACCCAAGAATCCTGGGAGGATTTCCTTTATTCATTCAGCTAATGTCTACAAAATGTAAACCTCACCGCACTCTCATTACCTAGATCTCTGCCAGACTCTAGCTTGCACCTCATAAGGTTCCTTCCTATTTCTCACATGACTAAAAAGACAGAGACTCTACCCACAGCACTGTGATTAGAAGGAAGTTTTCCTGCTTGCGGTTGCAAAAGAGTGTGTGTGTGTGTGTGTGTGTGTGTGTGTGTGTGTGTGTGTGTGTGTGTGTGTGTGTGTGAGAGAGAGAGAGAGAGAGGTTTTTATTGGTTAGTATATGGTCATTAAGAACAAATACATCATTTTTCTGTGTGTCTGTTCCTTTAGCATCAACAAATATCAACTAAATCTTTATTGAGTACCTACTGTGTGCAAGGCACTGTGCTGGCATCTGTGGATTCAGAATTCAATTCAACAAGCATTTTAAAATACCTATTATGTGCCAGACACTGTGCCTCAGGGTTGGGACCACAGAAACATCGCTCAATCCACAGCCCTTACCCTCAAGGAGCTTATACTCTAAAGGGAGGGGTGGGGTGTGGCTTACCACAGATACACTGCCAAGTGTAAGTAGGAAAAGTTCAGGTATTTTTTAAGCATCTTGCAAATTAGCTGCAGAATAATAATGATGACAATAATAGCTCCCACTTCTAAAGCCTTAAAGGTTTGCAAGGCATCTTCTTCAGTGGTGTAAAGTATCCTAAAAACTTAATTCAACAAGCATTATTAAGCATTTCCTCTGTCCTAAACACTGGTGCCAGAGAGACAAAATGGAACATGGCCCTGACTTTGAACCTATATTTGGAAGGAGGGGGAAGAAAAAGAGACATTATGTATGCATGTGTGTATGTACACACACACACAGAATACATATGTGTATGTGTATATACACAAGTGTTAATACTATATATGCATGTGTATATATGTGTATACACACATACATGTTAATGCTATATAGGTATGTGTATGTATATATGTACATGTACACATACAAGTGTTAATGCTATATGTGCATGTATGTATATATATGTGTATACATACACATAAGTGTCAACACTATATGTGTATGTGTGTATGTACACACACATAAGTGTTAATGCTATATGTGTATGTGTGTATGTATGTGTATATATATGTACACATACACATAAGCGTTAATGCTACATGTATATGGGTGTACAGAAGTGCTAACAGCTGGAGGGATCAGGCCTTCAACAGAGGTAAGAATCCAAGAGGTGGAGGTGAGAAAGGAAAGAACAGAAAGAGGAGAGGGAATGTTGTGTAGCAAGTAGGCCAATATAGGCTGGCAAATGGGATTCAGCAGTGGGGGATGATGGGAAATTAGTCTGGGAGGATCAGTAGTGGCCAGATCACAAAGGGCTTTCAACGTCAAACTGAGGAATCTGTATTTTATCCTGGAGACAGAGAGGGAGTGATTGAAGCCATTTGAGTAGGGGGAAAACATGGCAGAGCCTATGATCTTATTTTAAGTCAGACCTATAATAACAGCTAACTATAATAGTTAATAATAGTTAACACCACTATATAATGTTTTAAGGATGATGAAGCATCATTCAGTCAAATCAAGCAATCACACATTGTTTTCACTGGACTGTCAAAATAAACCTGAGTGGTAGGAATGGTTATTCCCATTTTCTAGATGAAGAAACTAAGCCTCAAAAAGTTTCAGTGACTAGGCCAGGATTACAGAGCTAATGTTGGAGGGGACTCAGGTCTCTTCTGACTCCAGGTCCCATACTCTTCGAACCACACCCTGATGCTTTCCTACAATTTACAAGCCTGGCCAAGGTTACCTGGCTGAAATTTAGAATCAGAAGGCACTTTAAAGGTTATAGCATGGAAGATGCTAAAGGATTTGCCCAAAGTCCCAAAGATAACAGAGCTAAGCAGCTTCTGATCTCTGTCAGCCCCTCCATGCTGTCCATTCTACCTTCCTCACAGAATTCCTTTGCATTCACTTAGAAGAGATTATCTGTGTACATGTTGCTTCTTCCCTACTAGAAGGTAAGGTGCCTCAGGACAGGGACTGGTCTGATTTTTATCTTTGAATTTCCAGCGTCCAGCAGGATGCCTGGGGCACAGTACATATTCACTAAATCTTGTTAAATTGGCAGGGTGAGGAACTGAATTTTGTTCCCCCAATTCCAAATCGAGCACTCTTTCCATTAAGCTTAGCTAGTAAATATTGTAACTGGCGTTAATGAATTGAATATGCATGAAACTGTCAGAGAACAATGACAGGGTGTGTAATTGTGCTCACATGTATGTGAGAGATCACAAAAAGTTCAGAGGGGGAGAGAGATTAAAAAAATGAGCTGGGAAGGTTTCATGGAAAAGGTGGCCCTGAATTGGGCCCTGAAGGAGAGTTAAAGAGGGTCAGAAAATGGGCTGAATGGTGCTGCTTTTGGGACAAAAACAGCTACAAATTTCTGTTTGTTAAGACTCCAACCCTGCTCCACCTAGTAGGTGGAATCCAAGTCAAGGTATTCGCCTAGTGGTGAGGCATCCATCCAGGTCTGAAGTCCTCCAAACCCCTGGATCATAGCCTCTCATCTTGATGTAGATTTCCTCTCACTGATCAGTGGGAGACAAGGGAGAAGATGTGCACTCTTGGGGGAGGTGGTGGATTTAGCTTGACGCAGTAGGGCCAGGGCAAGTAGATGACTTCTTTGAAAATTATGACCTTGGGGAGTTGTCTAGAATACTCAGAGGGCCAGTATATGAAAGAACTGGGACTTGGAACCCAGATTTCTTCCTGGCTTGGAGGTCAGCTCCTCTGTCTGCTATGTCATATAGGAGGCATGCAGTTAAAAAACCAATATAATTCAGAGCCCAGCTAAAGAGAACCTTCAATGAGCCAGACCCTCCCCCCTCTGGGTCCCCTTAATCAACAAGTCAGTCAATAAATATTTATTAAGCACCTACTATGTGCCAGCACTGTGCTAAGAGCTGGGGACACAAATAGAGGCAAAAGATAGTCCCTGACCTCAAGGAGCTTATCATATAGGCACTGATTAGGCATCTATCGCAGCCCCTCCCCCAACCCCAGTTTTTAGGAAGAAGCAATGGGCAACAAAACCACATCATTTATCAGGAATTAAAGAAACCATCTGTCCCAGTACAGGGTATAAATCCCAAAGGAGGCCAAAAAACAGAAAGAAAGATCTGACGTATACCAAAAGAGGCAAGCAGGGCTTTCTGTGACAGGAAAGAAGAGAAGAGTATGTGCTCCTGTGAATGGAAAAGAATACTACTGTATGGTAAGAAATGATGGCTGTGGAATTCAGAGAACAATGAGAAGATTTGCCATGAACTGATGGGGAGGAGAGTTAGCAGAACCAGGAGAACACCACAAGCGATGAAGCCAAACACTAAAAAGGCAGATGAGCTCTGACGAATTATAATGACCCATCTCAGTCCCGGAGATGATGAAACTACCCTCTCACCTCTACAAAGAGGAGCCAGGGCTTTTGCTTAAATGTTTTTCACTGTTAATGAGAGGATTGAGGTTAATGAGTGGTACTAAAGTACTAAAAACCAGAAGATGTCAGTAAAATTTGCTTTAAAAAGAAACTGAGCCCAGAGTACATCCAGGGCTCACTATAGAATCAACTCAATCCACTCTTTCTCTACCTATTTCTACAAAATTAGGTCTTTTATATATGATGTTTAGCACTGTGATCCAGAGATATTAAAATGCCTTAAATCATCCATGTCTTAATCAAATTCATGATCCTCTACTTGGTAAAGCAGAAGGTAAACTCATTCTGTAAAAGTTTGCAGTAGTCAAAAAACATGTAATAACTGAAATACCTCATTCCTAAGTAACCCGTTTAATTGAGATTTCACTATAATCCCAACTGTGTACTCACTAACTATGGACCCAGAAGTAGTATGTATTGAAGGTCAATAAATACATATACACCTTTTAATCTTTAAGATATACCGAATAAAAGCTTCAAGAACAGGATGCAGAAACAACTGAGAAATGAAGAAGAGGCAGCTCACATAGAAGATGGAGTGTTAGATGGGGAGTGAGGAAACCCTGGGTTCAAATCTTACCTCTTGACACTTATTAGCTGTATAACCCTGGCCAAGTCATTTAACCTGTCTGACTTCGTTTCTTAATCTGTAAAATGAGGGGGTTAGACAGTATTCTTACTGTCTGCTTCACAAACTCTATGATCCAGATGGCATGTGCCTACTTGCAAGTTTCTTAAACATGCTGCACTATCTCCCACCTCCATGCATTTATACTGACTGTCCCCCACGCCTGTGCCACTCTCTTTCTTCACCTTCATCTTTCTAGATTCACTGGCTCCCACCTTCTGCTGGATGCCTTTCCTGGTCTATCTCCCACAGCTAGTGATTCTTCTCAGAGATTATCTACTTATTAGAAATCTATTTTGTGTATAGTGTGTTATTTGCATGTTACCTTCATATGTGTATATACATACAAAGGTATACACAATGGATATATACACATATAAGGAGAGGAGAAGATAAATATAGATGTATATATCTGTATAAAGATATGTGTATGTGTGTGTACATACCTATATGGGCATGTGTATACACACACATACACACACAGTCACAGATTATAGCCTGGGACCTGGGAGGGTCCTCAGAGGCCATGTAGTCTGACATCCTTATTTCACAGCTGAGGAAATTGAGGCCCACCAAGGTGAAATGACTTGCCCAAAGTCACATGAGTAGTAAATGTCAAGGGGAGAATCTGATTCCGGGTCCTTTGACTCTAGAGACAATGAGTGTTCTTTTCATTGAGCCATACTTAAAATCTGTTTGGATCAGGGGAAATGTGCACATGTAATGGGAGGCACTGTGGTACAATGGAAAAAGTCCTGGTTCTAGAATCTGAGGAGGATCTGAGTTCAAATTCTACCTCTCATGCTTACCAACTGTGGGGGTATTAGTCTAGTCATTTAATGTCCATGGGCTTCAGTTTCCTCAACCATAAATTGATGAGGATGTCCTCTGAGAACCCTTTTAGTTCTAGATAGTTCTAGATAGATAAATCTCTGACTTAAAATAATGAGAGAGTGGCACAGATCAGCACTTAATTAAACGTCAGACAGTGTGGTGTAGACGATACTATTGAGGAGTTTGGTGGGAAGGAGAATTTGTGAAGGATCCGGGGTGGAGGAGAGGGGGTAGCTGACAGCTTCTGAGATTCCTCGCAGTTCTAAATCTAAGATCAAGAGGCCTTTTTGTTGCTGTGTGGGTTTTTTTTTTCTTCCTATGTGTGAGAATTCTCTGATACTAGAGTAAGGGCTTCTCTTGAAAACTCCTTGGACCTGTTGACTAGAAAACATTCTCATTTTCATTTCTTCTGTCACAAAGTCTACCTGTGAAATCAGGAAGGGACTGGATTTGAATCCCATGTGTAATGTTTTCACTAGCTGTGGACCAATGGGCAAGTGTCAGTCTCAGTTTCTTCAACTGTAAAATGTGAGCAGCAAGTAAGATGAGGTACATACGTACATACAACACTCATAAAGCTTAAAATACTAAATAAACATCAGCTATTATTATTATTGGAGGCAGCTAAGTGGCTCAGTGGGTAGAATGCTGGACCTGGACTCAGGAAGACCTGAGTTCATATCTAGCCTCGGACACTAACTAGCTGTGTAACCTTGGCCAAGTCAATGAACCTTGGTTTTAATTAATCCACTGGAGAAGGAAATGGCAAACCACTCCAGTATCTTTGCCAAGAAAACCCCATGACTAGTATCGGTATGCTATGGAACAGAGTCACAAAGACTCAGACAAAACTGAACAACAACTATTATTATGTTTGATAAGTCTATGACTTGTCCCCTAAAACTACTGAAATGAAATTCAGGTCCTAACTTGATAACATTTTAGCATTTTTTTAAAAATTAATTTTTGTTGATAGTTACTTTTATAGGACATTTATTTCTGAAGGTATCCCTCACACCCTTTCCCTTATCCAGTGATCCATCCCTTGTAATAAAAAGGGGGGGGAAAACTGGTTCAGTAAAGCTAATGAATACACCAATTAAACCCAACAGCATATGTAATGTTCCACACCAACAGTCCTCCACCTATTTGAAGAAGGGAAGGACATTTTTTCTCATCTTTTCTTCAGGGACAGTCTTTAATGTGATTTTCAAGGAGATCTTCCTTCAGACAAAAGCAGCTCTAATCATTTGAGATTCACTCTCAGAGAAGTGGGAGGTATGCCTATTACCCCACTAATGTATTTTGCCATGCAACACAAGAGGATTCGTTCTAGCAGAGGGCACAGGGGTACTGTGGAATGAGCAAAGAGCCTTGGAATCAAAAGACCTGGACATCCCATCTCTGACGCTTACTTGCTTTGGGACCTGGGCAAATCACCTGTGTGAGCACTACTTTCCTCAACTGTAGAATAATGGGGAGCAATGCTTCTGTTAACCTGCCCCAGGGTTAGTGGGAACAAAGCACCTGTAGGCTTTCAAGTACTTTGTGAGCTACTGACATTACAGTGAACTACTCAGCAGCCAATCAGTGAAGATGCACTTACTAAGAGCCTACTATGTGCTGGGCAGCTGTGCATTAGGTGATGGGATAGACACTCTCAAAGAGCTTACCTTCCAAGCGGGGAGACCACAAGGGGCACAGGTAAGTAGACACAGGAAAAGGTCAGAAGAGAAACACAAATAAAGACAAGGTAATTAGGCAAGGAGAACAAGCAGGCTTGGGGAGATCAGGAGGTCCTATGTAGAAGGTGGTGCTTGAGATGAGTCCAGAAGGAAGCCAGGGAGTCTGTGAGGTGGAGGTGAGAAGGGAGTGCATGCCAGGCATGGGAGAACAGAGAGAACCCCGATTTGGCTGGAGTGGAGGAGGAGGAGGAGTGTAGAATGAGTTTGAAAAGATAGGTTAAGGCTAGAGTGTACCGGGCTTTAAAAGCTAAAAAGAGGATTTCTATTTTATCCCTGTGGCAACAGGGAGTCAATGGAATTTAATGAGTAGAGGAGTGACGTGATCAAATCCATTTAAGGAAAATCACATTGGCAGCAGTGTAGGGGAAAGACTCGAGGCAGGGGGACCAATGAGGAAGCCATTGGAATACTAGTCAAGAGGAGGTGAAGGCTGGAACTCGGGGTGTGCGGGTGCTGTGTGAGTGGAGAGAAGAGCCCAGACTGGAGAGATGCCAGGAGACCAGCCACCTCTTCATTTCCCAGCAGGTTTCAGTCCCCTAAACTCCATCTTGCTCAAGTCCTTCTCTCCCCTCTTTTCAGTTTCCTTTTATGTGCTGCCTTCTTTGTTAGGAAATAAGCTCCTTGAGGGCAGGGGCTGTCTTTTTTTTCTTTTCTGCTAGTATCCCTACACTCAGTGCTTAGCCCAGTGTCTGATACATAGTAAATGCCTGTGGACGGAGGACAGAAAAAGCAAGATTTGGCAGCTAACTGTATGGGGAGAGTTACCAGGAAAGTGACAAGTAGGAGATGGTGTTAGGCTACCACTTCCAGGTGAAAAACAATCAGAAACAAAAATAAAGCAATCTTAATATTAAAAATCGAAGTCCCCTGAAAAATAGGATTCCATGGAAAAACAACCTAGCAAACACAGCTTTTGCAGAACATATCTTTTCCCCAGAGTGATTCAAACTCAGTGCCTGTCTGAAGGTTGGAAGACCTGGTTCTAGCTTGTTCTCTGCTTTTAGTTTTTATATCCCCTACATTTGTAATGTTCCTTCCTTGCCGAGCTTGCTTCCCCCAATTACTCCCCATGACTCAATGCCTAATTCAAATGCCTTCTCCTCTAGATTCCTTTTTTTAAAATTTAATTTAATTTAATTATTATTATTTTTTAATGTTTTACAATCACTGCCATAAAATTAAGATTTTATCCCCCCTACACCTACCCCCCCACTACCCCCCTCCCTCCCCACGACAGCATACAATTCTGTATAGGTTCTACATATACTTTCCTATTGAGTACATTTTCACTATAGTCATGCTATGTAGTCGAATTAAAATAAATGGAAGAAATCATTTAACAAATCAAAACATGATACACAAAAACACACGCGCACACACACACACACAAACATGATCTGCTACATTCTGCGAATGAATTCCACAGTTCTTTCTCTGAGTGTGGAAGGCGTTTTGCCTTAGAAAACCACCATTGGGATTTTTTCTTTTTAATAAGTTCTTGTGTTATTACGAAATTCCAAGTCTACCAGAAAAAACTCTCGCACACTGTGGTCGTTGCTGTGCACAAAGTTCTCCTGGTTCTGCTCCTTTCACTCAGCATCAGATCATATAAGTCCTTCCAGGCCTCTCTGAAGTCTTCTTGTTCATCATTTTTTATGGCACAATAGTATTCCATTACATTCATATACCATAATTTATTCAGCCATTCCCCAATTGATGGGCATCCCCTTGACTTCCAGTTTTTGGCAACTACAAAGAGTGCTGCTATAAATATTTTTGTACATGTGGGATCCTTTCCCATTTTTATGATCTCTTGGGGATACAGTCCTAGTAGCGATATTGCTGGGTCAAAGGGTATGCACATTTTTGTAGCCCTTTGGGCATAGTTCCAAATTGCTCTCCAGAATGGTTGGATGAGCTCACAGCTCCACCAACAATGAATTAGTGTTCCAACTCTCCCACATCCTCTCCAGCATTTATCATTTTCTTGTTCTGTCATGTTTGCCAATCTTATAGGTGTGATGTGGTACCTCAGAGTTGTTTTGATTTGCATCTCTCTAATCAAAAGTGATTTAGAGCATTTTTTCATATGATTATAGATATCTTTAATTTCTTCCTCCGAAAATTTCCTGTTCATATCCTTTGACCATTTATCAATTGGGGCTCCTCTAGATTCTTAAAGACATCTACCCACAGGATTCACAGAGCAGCCAGTTTTTTACTGAATAAACTTATTGACTGGTCATATTATATTATGTATTACAGTTCTGTGTTTGCATTTTATCCTTCTTTTGGGCTCCCATGCGACTATAAGCCTTAAGGGGGCAGGGACTGTGTCTTAAGTAAGTGGCAATGTGGCAGATGAACGTTAGACTTTCAAAGGAGGGTAGAATCCAATTCTGACTCTAGTACGAGCTTGGGGAAGCCACTTGAACTCCAATTTCTTTAACCAGACTCAGCTTGGAGTAGCAGAAGGGCAGTCAACAAGCATCTAATCAGGTGATGCTACTTGCCAGGAGTGTATTTTTTTTTTCTTGTTTCCCTCATTAAACTGTGAGGTCCTTGAGGGCTGGGAGTGTGCTTTTGCCTTACTTTTATATACTTAGCCACAAAAAAAAAAAAGCACACACAATATATGTCTGGTATAAATAAATGGAAAGAGATCTCAGAGGGGAGGCACCAGTATTAAGTTTAACTATCTGTTGTGTCTGACCCTCTGTGTACAAATTTGGGGTTTTCTTGGCAAAAATCCTGGAATGATTTACCATTTCCTTCTCCAGCTCATTTTGCAGATGAGGAAACTGAAGCAATTAGGGTAAAGTGACTTGCATATATATATATATAGTATTACATGTATAATATATAGTGTCATATACAATAGGGTATATAGTATTATACAGCACTCAGATATTACCATTAAGCTCATTTGTCCTTAAGGTCCATCCCTTCTAGCTTAAAATTTATGATTCAATGATCTGCAAAATGGGTACCTAGCCTCATAAAGTTAGGGGGAAAGCACTTTATAAATCTCACATCCTTACAGAAACATGAGTTGTAATGTTGAAACTTTTTATCTCCCTAAGCTTTTATAGAATCACAGTATTTTTGGAGCTGGAAAGGACCGCAGTGGTCAGAATCCAACTCATTGCCCAAAAGGAACCCTGAGTATGGCCATACTTGACAAAGGATCAACTGACTTCTGCTTGAAGACTTCTAAGAAGAGAACCTTTTGGGGCAGTCCTAAGACACCTGTAAGTTTTTTTGTTTTTTAAGAGAAAGCCTACACATGCTTCAGGGTGAACTGTATCCATTACTACTGGTTCTGCCCTCCCTCTGAGGCTAAACTGAAATTCAAATCTTCTTCCACATAAGAAACCATCAAACATTTACTTGCATATACCTATCACCCCTCACCAGTCTCCAGTCTTATCCAAGATCCCTAGTTCCTTCATCCAGTTCTCTTATGGACTCCAGGCTCTGGAACATCCTTTACACTCTCTCCAGCTAATCAAGTTAGTACACCACTCCTCCACACAAGTAGGCACTTAATAAATGTTCAGTGACTGAACAACGAAATAAATATAGGAGCTCAAAAAGGCTGCTAATGCTGGCTGTTTCTGTAAGATCTCATTAATTCAGACTGCTAGTTGCAATGGCCTAAGAGACTGGTTACCCACTTAACAAAATCACCTATTACTTCTAAGAACTTTAGACACCATTCATCTGTAACTGTAGGATGTGATTTCGGTCAGTGTAGGTAAGTCCTGCATAACCTTAGGCTATGAGAGCTCATCACAAATCATTCTTATCTTTTCAGCAGGAGGCACAGTGGATAAAGTGATGGGCCTGGGGTCAGGAAGACTTGAGTTCAAATCCATCCTCAGATACGTAATAGCTGTGGGACCTTGGGCATGTCACTTAGCCTCTGTTCGCCTTGGTTTTCTTGTAAAAATGGGGATAATTAAATGAGATCATAGTTTTTAAAAAGTACTTAGCTCAGGTCCTGGCACACAGTAAATACTATATAAATGTTAATTTCCTTCCCCTTTTCATCAGAGTAACACCTTTACCTTGGGGACAGTGGCTTAGCCCAACTATACTGATAGCAACTAGATGGTGCAGTGGATAAAGCACTGGCCTTGGAATCAGGAAAACTCATCTTCGTGAGTTCAGATCTGACATCAGGCCTTTACTAGCTGTGTGACCCTGGGCAAGTCACTTAGCCCTGTTTGCCTCAGTTTCCTCAGCTGTAAAATGAGCTGGTGAAGGTGATGGCAAACCACTACAGTATTTCTTCCAAGAAAACCGTAAATGGGGTCATGAAGAGTCTGACATGACTGAAACAACTCAACAACAACAAAATTGACCACACACACCACACTAAGGGGAGGGGTGTCAGCACTTTAACACCAGAAGAAACTTCAGGAATCATCAGGTCTAAACCTCTTCTTTTTACAAATAAGGAAACTGAGCCTCAGCAGATGAACCATAAGGGCACATAAAGAACTCCAACCCAATTAGGACTTCTAACGTTCCTTCCACTAGGACAGCTCCATGTACCTGAAAGCAATAAATATTTATCTGCATACAAAAATATGCCACAATTCAACCTGGTCCTTCTCCCAATTAGCATAGATTGACACTTCCTCCATTTGCAAAATGGGGCCACTGACACAGACTCTGCAGATGTCAGGAGATTCATGGAGAGCAGCAGATGTTGGGGGCATGCACTCGAGGGGAAGGAGGCATTTATTAACAGTACTTATTATGGGCACATGTACACGAGGCATTGGGCAAGCCATAAATGGGGAGCTCTGCCCTTGTGCGCTGAACTCAAAGGGTAGGAACTGGAGGCGACTCGTTCCCTTCCTTCTCTTCCTGCCATGCTTTTCTCTCTCCTGATAACTCTCCTAGATTAACCCTCACGGTGCTCTCAGGGTGATAATGGGGAGTTAAGCTTCCACTCCTACTCAGATACTGAGATAAACACATTACACAACAAATGAGGCAAGTGAATTTGAATTCTGCCTGAGATATTTACTAGCTGTGTGAAAGTGCTTGAGTCATTTAAATTCTCTGTGCCTCAGTTTCATCATCTGTAAAATGAGGTGACTGGATTCAATGGCCCCTAAAGGTCCCTTCTAGCCATGGGTTCTTTGTGCTTCTGAAAAGTAATTCTGCAACTGAGCAAATACTTATTGAATGGGCTGAATCAAGAAAGAATAAGACCCAGATTCTGCCCTCAGGAAACTTACAGTCTAAAAAAAATTTTTTTTAATCTTTTAAAAAAAATATTTAGAAAAGATTCTAAAAATCTAAAAAGATTTCCCATCTGAAAATCAAATTTGAATAAATCAGATGCTAATATAATATCAAGGGCCTTGTGAATTCTCAGATAAAATACAGAATCCTTCAAGAAGCCAAGAATTTCCACTCCTCTAATCTGTGTATCTTAGCCAGGTTTTTGTACTCTTAGACAAGTGAGTCACTTAGCCTCTGCCTCAGTTTCCTCACCTGTAAAATGGGGATAATAATCTCCTAGGACCAAGTGACTTAATATTTGTAAAGCACTTTACCAGCCTTAAAGTGCTATATAAAGGTTAGCTATCGTAATTGTTATGATGTCCCTTCTTCCTGGTCTAAAATGCAATGCATGATTAAGTTTCATATAGCAAGTTAACTTCAAGAGCTGGGCTCTATTGCCTGCTCTCTCATTCCAGTCCAGCCAAGCCAACTTTCTCATGTTTTCTGGGCTATTCTTTACCCTCGTTCGCCTCTAAAACTGCTACTGGTTCCCTCTACCCTCATGTCAAAGCCTACAGGAAGTCTTCCTCAAGTTGGTGCTAACCTAGAACATTCTCAAACTGGTGAAATTATTTAGGGTCACAGACTCTGAGGATAACCTGCAGCTATTGTTGCTCATTTGTGTCCGACTCTTCGTGATCCCATTTGGTGTTTCCTTAGCAGAGATACTGGAGTGGTTGGCCATTTCCTTCTCCAGTTCATTTTACAGATGAGGAAACTGAGGTAAACAGGATTAAGGGGCTCGCCCAGGGTCATGTAGCTAGTAAGTATGTGAGGTTGGATTTGAATTCAGGTCATCCTGACTGTAGGCCTAGCACTCTATTCATTGCATCACCTACTGAGCTGCCTCTAAGAGAGGTTTTTTTTTGGAGGGTAGGGGCACAGGAAAGAGTCCAGATCTGTGTTTCTGTCCATGTAGGGAGCTCTTGGGTGTGGAAACTAATCCATAAAGGCAGCTCTACTTTTTCATCTTAGAGAAGGGGTTTTTAGCCTATTTTTTGTCAAAGACCTCTTTGGCAAGTCTAGTGAAGTCTATAGACCTCTTCCTCTTCTCAGAATATTTTCAGATGCAGAAAATAAAATACAGAAGGTTATAAAGGCAACCAATTCTATTGGAAGGTACTCATAAAATATATAAATATATATATATATTTTTTTAAAAGTTCACAGAACTCAGGTTAAGAGCACCTAGGAAGAGAGTTACCAGGGGCCACTGAGAGTTTAAGTCACATTACACATGTTTATTAAATACTATGTGCCAGGCACTGTGCTAAGCTCTGGGGATACAAAGACAGGAAAAAGACAGTTCCTACTCTTAAGGAGTTTAAAAATCTAATGGGGGGAGACAAACAAATATGTACAAACAAGTTATATACAGGAAAAATACGAAATTAACAGAGGGAAGGCACTGGAATTAAGAGGGGTTGGGGAGGACTTCCTGTAAAAGAATGGATTTTAGTTGTGATTTAGGATGAAACTTGGGAGGTCAGTAGCTGGAGTTGCGGAAGGAGAGCATTCCAGGTTGGGGGGACAGTCGGAGAAAATGCCTGGAGCCAAGAGATGGAATGTTTTGAAGGCCAGTGTTCCTGGATAGCATAGTATAATGAGGGGAGTAAGGTACAAGAAACTGGAAAAAGGACAGGGCTGGGTTACAAAGGGCTTTGAATGCCAAACAGAGCATTCTGTATTTGATTCTGGAGGCAATAGGGAACCACTGGAGTTTACTGAAGAAGGGGGTGACATAGTCAACCCTGCCTTTTAGGAATATCAACGAATGGAGGATGGATTGGAGCAGATAGAGACATGAGGCTGGCAGACCCACCAGCAGCTATTGTAGTAATCCAGGTATGAGGTGATAAGAGCCTGCTCTACAGGGGTGGCAATGTCTGAGAGAAATGGGTGAATGTGAGATGTTGCAAAGAGGAAATCCTCAGGCCTTGGCAACAGCTTGGATACAATGGGTAAGAAACAGTGAGGAGTCCAGGCAAGGAGGCTGAGAACTCCAGAGGATGGCTATGGAACTTGCAAATGGTCACTCAGGTCTTCCGGAATCCAAGGCCAGCTCTCTGTCCAATATAACATGCTCTTTAAGCATAGCTGGTAAATACTGAAGGCTTATGGCCAATACATGGGAATAAAGCAAAGTTAGAAAGCAGAGCTACATCAACAGGGAGACCCCTCCTCTTCTCTCCTATTATTCAGTTTCTCTGATCCGAAATGGGTGTCTCTTCTGCTTCATTTCTCCATTTGTGCTGCGGGGTATGCTCCCTCTGAGTGACAGAGTCGTCTGATGCCCTGTTGCCAAGCTCTGCCTGCCAGGTTTTTCACTCATGCGTGCACCAGCCTCCCCATTTCTCCTCCCGTGAAGTGGCCTCAGGTACCTTGGCAACCCAACGACACTGTAACCACAGCCCTGTTTCCCCTTCTGGGCCCCCGAGCTCTAGGCTCTATCACGGGAGCCATACGCCTCAGCTGAGGCCTCTGGGGCCAGAGCCTGCTTGATGTGGCTCTCTCTCTCTGCTCTGGCTCCCCTCTTCTTCCCTGGACTAGAGGCAAGCCTTGAGGGCAGGGCCATCTGTACGGTGACTGAATACTGGTGTAGGTATGAGACACCAGCTGCCTGGACTCAGAGAGGGCTGAGAAGAGCCGAATCCCTCTCACTGGACACATTCAGATGTCTTAGGCATGCACTCAGTGCCTACTGTTCTTGTACTGTATGGTAGAATGATATAGGCTGTTAGAGGTGAAAGGGATTGCTCAGGGCACCTATTGCCCCAACATTCTGTGGTTCTAGAACACAAGGTCAGTTACTGTCAGGAAAAAGGAGGTCAAAGTCAGTCAGTCAGTCAGTCAGAAAGCATTTTATAAGCACCTACAATGTGCCAATCAATGCGCTAAGTGCTGAGGATACAAAGAAAGCAAAAGACAGCGTCTGATCTCAAGTAGTTCATGGTCTACTGGTAAGTGAATATAGGGGGCACAACAGAGGCACCCCAGTAGTGAGGATCTAGGCTTGAATATTAGTCCTGATACTTACTAGCTTTGTGATGTGAGCCAGGCATTTAACCACTTTGAGCCTCAGTTTCCTCATCTGTAAAATGAGGAGAATAATACTTACACTAACAGACCTCACTTCTGTGGATTTTAAAAGGACTCATGTTTACTACGACCAAGGGCATTTCTGAACGGTTTTATCAATTGGTCATACGTAGCATAGCTTTCAGTCATGTTCGACTCTCTGTGACCTCATTTGGGGTTTTCTTGGCAAAGATGCTGGAGGGGTTTGTCATTTCCTCCTCCAGCTCATTTTACAGAAGAATAAACTGAGGTAAAAAGGGTAAAGTGACTTCCCCAGGGTCACACAGCTAGTAAATGTCTGAGGCCACATTGAACTCAGGTCTTCCTGATTTCAGACCTAGCGTTCTATCCACCGTGCCACCTACCTGCCCCAAGAATTAGCTATCAGAGTCAAAATAACAGTCACAATCACAGAAAGGACTACAGAGGTCAGCTGGTCCAACCTCCTGCTTGTCCAAAACTCTTATCAGATAAAAATATTAACAAAAACCATGATAATTCTGGGTCAGGATCTAAGACTTCATCAATATAAGGCACTCCTGGTGTGGACCCTTCCTCTATGGATACAGCTTGGCAATTCAATTGTAATTTCCCATTGCAATGAGTTGCCTTGGGTGATGATGATTTAACTCTAGTCTCCCAGCTGGTACATGTATGAATAAGGATTTGGACCCCAATCTTTCTGCCTCCCAAGTCTGACACTAAGCCATGGCACTTCTCCAGGGCTGACCTTTACAGAGAGGTTTACACATATTACCTCACTCGATCTTCACAACAACCCTGTGAATTGAAAGTATTATCTTCATTTTACAGAGGAAGAAACTGAGGCAGACAGAAGTTAAATGACTTGCCCATGGTCACACAGTTTATTAAGTGATGGAGGTAGGATTTAAACTCAGATCTTCCTATGTGTGAACCCAGTATGTTTCCCACTATCCCACAGAAGGTCCATCCAGCATCTCCTTCAATGTTTTCAATGATGCAGAGTTCACTCTTTCACACTCATTCCATTTGTGGATAGTTCTAATAGTTTAAAAATTCCTCCTTACAGGAATCTAAGAATTGCCACCCTGTAACCCTCATACCCCAGTTTTTTTGTAACCACACAGAATAAGCTTCACCTGTTCCCACATGAGGCCTTCAAACAATCTTTCTACAGGCTAAGCATTCCTAATTCAAGGGTTTCTAAAGCTTCTCTTGGGCCAGTTAGTCCTTTTCCCTGATCAAAGATTGCATCTCTTTCCTTGGTCATGACAGGGAGGGGAGGGAGAAAGGATGGATGGATGGATGGATGGGTGCAAACCTATCTCTGAGATCACAGAAAACCTCCAAGCAAGACCCCTTTCACCAATGTTATTTAAGCATATAGCATGTACATTGGCACATTTGGTTCTACATCTGGGATGGAACTGGTTACGTCCAGTGAACTTGACTTACAATGTACCACACCAAGAACTGCCCCCAAGTGTTGGAAGATGCCAGTGTGGGGAATACCCCACATCCCACAGCTCATTCAAATTTTAAGAATGACCAAGCCCAGACATGCCATTGCCAAAGACAGACTTGTGTCTAGCTGTGGTGGCCCAGTTTTCCAGGGTAAACACCTCCTTGTAGACACTACCTCAAATAAGGTAATTTCCTTTTTTCTTCACACACACCCAACTGTTTTCTCCTTTTGAAATTCAATTCAGGCACCCTCTATACCCCCAGCAGATATCACCCCACATTACTCACTGGTGCCGTATTGCTTACATCCTGGGAACCTTCTGCAATTTGACTCTGGGGACACCAGTGCGTCAGAGATCTGAAAGGGAAAAAAAAACTCTATATTAAAACCAATTTGAGGGTTGGGATGGAGAATAGGTATCAGATGGCCAACTTTGCTTTCGATGAGTCCTGAGTTGTAGGCAGGGGGAAACATGGTAAGAGAGAGTATTGGACTTGGAGTCAGGAAGACCAGAAATCCAATCTGGCCTCTCTCACTTACTAGCTGTGTGACCCTGGGTAAATCACTTCTGTATCTCGGTTTTTTTATCTGTAATATAGGGATAATAATAGCACCTAGCTTGCAGGGTCATTGTGAAGATCAAATGAAGTGATAATTACCAAGTGCCTGGCACATGGTAAGAGCTATATAATGTTAACTATTATTATGAAAATCCCACTTCTGACAGTCACTAGCTGTATGACCCTGAACAAGTCACTTCATCTGTTTCTGAATCTGTTTTCTCATCAACAAAATGAGTTGGTTGGACTTGATAACCTGTAAGATTCCACGCCATTGTAAATCCATCCTGCGAACTTGTAAAACTCTCCAGGGCTTTGTTAGAAAAAAGACTCTAATTTAGTCTAAGCCAGCAGATGGGAGGGTCAAGTAGGATAGGCTTCAGGAGAGGGGAATACAGTGGGTAAAAATGATTGGGGACTAAAGGCTTTCTTTAAATTTCACTCAGGTAAATTATTTTCTTTATCAAGAGGACAACTGGCTGCTGCATTGGGTGTCAAATTGTTATTATTCTTTTCTTGATGGGCAGCGTGGCAAGAGGCTCTGTAATTTGCTCTGAACTTGAAAAGACAGCTATTCATAAAAGCAAGACAAAAGGAAATCTCAATGTATATTTATATCACAGGAGCCTGCTGCCAAGAGAGCTCAATGTCCTTTGACAATTCCTGGGGAACACCACAGCTCAAAATATCAGGTCTCCAGAGTGGCCAACATCTGGTTGGTATCTTAAATTCTGGTCTGAGTGGGCAAAAGATGCTGAGGGGTAGCGAAGGGGCTAGTCTAAAACATGAGAAAGAGAAAAGGAGTGAGACAGAGACAGCGACAGAGAGAGACAGAGAAAGAGAGACAAAGAAAGGATAGACAGAAAGAAAGAGAGACAGAGAGAAACGGAGACAAGCAGAGAGATGAGACATTAAAAAACACACAGAGAGATGGAGACAGACAGAGGCAGAAAGACAGAGAGACAAGAGACAGACAGAAAAAGACAGAGACACACACACAGAAAGACAGACAGAGAAAGGGAGACTTACAGAAAAGAGACACACACGCAGAAAGACAGAGGCAGAAACAAAGACAGAAAGATACACACAAACACACACATACAGAGAGAGAGAGAGAGAGAGAGAGAGAGAGAGAGAGAGAGAGAGAGAGAGAGAGAGAGAGAGAGAGATCCATTCAAATGTACAGCTATAACTCAGAGATGGGTCCAATGTCCTTCCTTCTCTTCATCTCTTAGTTTAAGTAACACGTTTTCTGTAGCATCCTTTCTGAAGTTTTTCTATTCTTTGTCTTTCCTGTTTCTTTTTGCTTTTATTCTCTTCCAAACTTTATTCTCTAATTCATGAGTGACGTCTTTACTTGTTATTTATTTTCTATTTCTTCCATGAGTGATCCCCCTGGGCAAATAAGATCCTCTTTCCCATTTCTGTCATGGCATGTGTTGGTCTAACTGCATTCCTTTTTTTCCTACTGTTCCTCACTCTGAATTCTTCTCTTTCTTCCTCTTTTGAACTTCTAAAACAAATTTTATTATGGCATTTCTTATAGTACATCTTATTACAGTATACCTTAACTAGAGTACAGTTATTTATCTACTATGGGATCTCCTCCGCGAGGGTATAAACATCTGGAAAAGCAGAGGTCGTAGGGTGGATAGTGTACTAGACTTGGGACAGTATACTGACCTCTGACATGTACTAGCTGTATGACCATGGGTAAGTCACTTAACTTGTCTGAGCCTTAGTTTCCTTATCTGTAAAATACAGATAATAATGATGGGAAGTTCAAATGAGGTAATGCATGGAATGTGCTTTGCAAACCTCATATTCACAATGTATGGCAATTCATATAGATATGTGTGCACACACAAAAATGCACATCCATCTATACATACATGTTTGCACACATGAACATACACATGTCTACACACAGGTAGTTAGGTGGTGCAGTAGAGAGTATGTTGGGCTTCTGAGTTCAAATCTAGCCTCAGACTTGCTAACTGTGTGACATGGAGCAAACCACTTAACTCTGTTTGCCTCATTTTTTATCATCTATAAAAATAAGCTGGAGAACAAAATGGCAAAACACTCTAGTATCTTTGCCAAGAAAGCCTTAAGTGAGGTCATGAAGAGTTGGATATGACTGAAAATGACTGAACAGACATGGACACTTACATATATATTTGTACATCACCTCTGCTGATGGAGGTGATCTCTAGGTAACCTTGTGATTCTAAACTAGACAGGGCCCAACCTATAGTTTCAAGTAAACATCCTGAAGGATTCTTGGAAGCAAATAAAAGTCCAGGGCAGACTGCCCAACACAGGTACAGGTATTCCCCTCCACAGTGGACGAGTCTGATGCAAGCCCATCACAGCAGAAACCCTCAAGGGCAATCAGTCCCCAGGTGAGGGATGAGATGGGACTACATATACACACACACACACACACACACACACACACACACACACATATACATACACACACACATATACATATATATATATGGATGTATATACATACATACTTAGTGTATCAAATTTCCCAAAGCAGTTTAAAGTTCTGATAGCTTAAAACTGTACTTAGAGGTTTGGGCACTCTGTATATAAATGTATGTTTGGTCTGGATCCGGGATTTCATCAATATGAAGAATTTCCCAAGTAGCAACTCCTTCCAGCTATGCTAATCAGCAATTCATCTACACCTTACTCACAGAGAGTTGCCTGGGAAATTGAGAGGTTAAGAGACATATCACACAGGCAGGTACTATCTAACAGTTAGTACCTGAGCCCAAATCTGGCTGACTCCAAGACCCAGTCCTTAATGCACTAACCTCCCCTTCCTCTTAAATGGCTGCACTATTACTTCTCTGCCTACCCCCAAAGTGCCTGTCCAAGACCTCTTACATGGCAAGTTCTCCAAGATTTCATCTGGATGGATGGGTGCACTTCAGGTAGTATAACCTGTGGGTAGGACAGGGATATTTTGGGAAAAGGGCCTTTCTCAAAACTTCTATAACAATGCCATACAAACAAATGGCTATTCTGTCAACCTAAGTCAGAAAAACTTTCATAACTATTAACCAGTCAACAAATATTTGCTAAGCACTTACTATGTGCTACTGTGCTAAGAACTAGGGATATAAAGAAAAAAGGAAGAACACTCCTTCCTCTCAAGGAACTTACATTTTAACGGTGAGAAATAGCAACATGTCCATATATAGAAGAGGGTAGATGGAAGATGACCTTTGGGGAGAAGGCACTAGAGACGGGAGAGGTGGATGGACCTGGAAAAGGCCTCCTGAAGAAGGTGGCCTATAGCCTCTTGAGTAAGCACTCCACAGAATAAGAAAGAAGGGAATTCCTCACGTGGATTCTTCCCCACTGCCTCCTCCCACAGGAGACAGCCTGACTCCCTCATTGGGCCCTTCAGACCTCTGACTTCACTGTTGTGACCCTCTGCTGATGGAGGTGATCTCTAGGTAACCTTGTGAATCTAAACTAGACAGGGTCCAACCTATAGTTTCAAGTAAACATCCTGAAGGATTCTTGGAAGCAAATAAAAGGCCAATGCAGACTGCCCAACACAGGTACATGTATTCCCCCACATAATCAGACCAGTACATGAGAACATGGACATCTCTTTGGGGCCTGGCATGGTGATGATGCAAGTCCATCATGGCTGAAACGCTCAAGGGCAGGCAGTCCCCAGGTAAGAGACTAGAAGGGACTACAGACCACAAAAGAGATGCACACCCCCAAACCAAAGCCCCAGCAAACAAGGATCCATACACTGAGTTGTCCAAATAATTCATTTTCTTAATGACTTAGGAACTGTTTGACATTGTAAAAGTCATTAAACTTCTGGGTTTCTACAACATGAAAATAAAGATAAGACTCAAATTAGCTACTTCAGAGGGTTGTTATGAAGAAAATATTTTGTGCATTTTCTGGGAGGAGGGAGATCTGGACTTACATTTTAATTAGTGTGGATGAATTCCTAATATGGAAATTTCCCTCACTGATGCAGATTGGTATCACCTATGTAATTTAGATTAATTAACTCGAAAGCTGAAAGGGACCTTGGAGGTCATCTTAAGCCAACTCTCATTTTGGTGTTGTTCGTCCTTTCTTTTCAAAGAGGACCAATAACTTTATGGGTGATGTCTTTACTCCTCGGTGAATTGGATTTAGCTGAGGCAGAGTTGCATGGTCATCAGCCTCACTGTCTCTTCTACAATCACTAAATTCCAGTGGCAGGACAAAAGTCAGCATGACAGCGATGGCCCAGGATGCAGTGGATGACCTTGGCCTCTTCAATGCCTGACCAAGCTCTAAGCACTCCACAACGCCTGCTTCAGGTACCTTCATGGCTGTTGAAACAAACTGTTCTCATCCTCCGGGGGGAGTCTTTGCATCCTTGGGGTGGATGGACCCCACCTAACTCACTGACAGGTTTGAGGCCCATCAGTTACCCTCAGTCTGGTTTAGTTTGTCTGCTGGATACTGTTTTCCTGGGATGTGGCTGCTGTACATGCTAGAAGCTTCTTGGAGGCACAGGTGAGAGCTGGGTGACAGGAGGACACCAAAGAAGGACGAGCAGCCCTGAAAAGGGCTCAGCAAGGCCTTACACCAAATGTGCTACTCCTCCCTGAATACTCCACATAGCTCTTACCCTTTCATATTAGAGATGAAGAAGCTGAGGAAGAAAAAGAACAAGTATCTTGTCCAGGGTCATACAGCTAGTTGTTACATCAGAAGGGATTTGAACTCTGGCCTTTTTGACTCGTAGAGCAGCTGGTTAACATACTGGATGAAGTCCTGGGCCTGAAGTCAGGAAGACTCATCTTCCAGAGTTCAAAAAATTTGACCCTAGACACTTACTAGCTGTGTGACTCTGGGTAAGTCACTTAACCCTGTTTGCCTCAGTTTCTTCATCTGTTAAATGAGCTGAAGAAGGAAATGGCAAACTACTCCAGTGTCTCTGCCAAGAAAACTGCAAATGAAGTCACAGAGTCAGATGTGACTGAAAGAAATGACCGAACTTGAGGACTTCTTCAATAATTTCAGGAAGTTTTAACCTTAGGGCAATGACAGGGAAAGTGATTTGCCCATAGTCACACAGCTAGTACACATTTGAAGAAGGACTTATATCCAGATCTCCCTGGCTTCAGACTGAGGAATATATGATACACAGCAGCTTGGGAGTCAGGAAGACCTAGGTGCAACTAGACTTTCCCTTTAATGAGCTACGGGATCCTGGACACTAGTTTTACTGTTAGAGCCTCAGGCAATTCTCCAGGACAGTTTTATTAGGGAGTTTCCTCATCCCAGAATGAGACTGTCCCACTCAAGAAATCAAACAATGCGTGTTAATTAAGCATCTACTAGTGTCAAGGCATTGAGCTAAGCCCTGAGGATACAAGAAGAGGCAAAAAAACAAAAACAAAAAACCCAATAAAAACCAGTCCCTGCCCTCAAGGAGCTAACAATCTAATGGAGGATACAAATATACACAAACAACCTAAATACAGGATAGATAAGAGAGAATGAACAGAAAGAAGACACTGGAATTGAGAAGCATTGGGCAAGGCTTCCTGAAAAATATGGGGATTTTAGTTGGGGAACTTAAAGGAAGCCAGTGACTACAGATATTTCAGGTGTTGCTAAGGGGTATTTGGGGACTAGCACCTCTGGTGTGACAGCTTGCTGAGTCCTTTGTAGGACTGCTCATTCACCTTTGGTGTCCACTTGTCACCAACTCCCACCTGTGGCTCCAAGAAATTGTGGTATGTGCAGTGGACACACCCTGGTAAACCATCTTGACAGACTGGCTAAACCAACCTGAGGATAACCAACAGGCCTCAAACCTGTCACTGAGTTAGGGGGATTTCCCCCTCAAGCTTCTGAAGACTTCCCCCAGTGCAATGGGTAGATGAGAACAATTGTTTCAAAAGCCATGAAGGCACCTGAAGCAGATGCTATGGAAAGCTTACAGGTTGATAGGGCATTGAAGCTGCCAGGGTCACCAGCTGCATCCTAGGCCATCACCGGTCATCTTCCTTTTGGTCCTGCCCCTGGATTTCTATGACTCTGAAAGACAGAGTGAGGCCGATGATCTTGCAACTCACCTCACTTAAAACCAATTCATGCATGAGTCAAGTCATCAACCCATGAAGACGCTGGTCCTCTCTGAAAACCAAGGACAAACAGTAAAACAACAAGGAAATGTGAGGAAGCCGTCATCAGAGTAGGTCGGTCCTGGGGGATCATCTAATCCAACCCCCTCATTTTACAGGTGAGAAAACTGAGGCCCAGAGAGAGGAAGTGATTTGTCCAAAGTTATGCAAGTTGTTTAAGCAGCAGAGTGAGAATTTGAAGCCAAGTCTTTGGATACATTCCAGTACCCTCTTCACTATACCATATGTATCTCTCTTAAATCTTGGCATTCGTTATGCCACAGGAAGTAATATGGCAAGGATAGATATTTGTGATAATCAATAAGGAGTCTAGAAAAGGAGGAGCTGGAGACTAAGACTTTGTAAGATTAAGCCAGCACAGGGGAGGGAGTGCCCCTGAATAGCCCCACTTATCTCCCTCTAGACAGAGCCCTAAAATAAAGAAGGACATATTAAGCTATCATGATGTCCATACAATAATTGTTGATGTTCAGTCATTTCAGTTATATCTGACTCTTCATGACCCCATTTGGGGTTTTCTTGGCAACGATACTGGAGGGGTTTGCCATTTCTTTCTCCAGCTCATTTTACAGATGAGAAAACTGAGGTAAACAGGGTGAAGTGGGTTGCCCAGGGAACCAGGAAGTATCTGAGGCCAGATTTGCACATGGATCTTTCTGACTTCCAGGCCCAATGCTCTATCTACTGTACCACCTACCTGCCCCCAGGTAAGAACAGTTGATTTTTACTTATATACAGTTTATAAAGCACTTTACAAACACCATGTCTTTGGGGATCAGCAAATACTTATTGAAAGCTGCTACAGCAGCAAGGCACTAGACATAGAGAGAAGAAAAAAGGCCAACTTTCTGTTCTCAAGGATTTATATCTACAACAACAAAACATTTATGAAGCACAATCAATAATTCAATGGGAAGAATGCTGGTTTTTGTTGCTGAACCAAAAGAGCTGGAATATGAGAGTCAATTCTGAGTCTGCCCCTGTCTACCTGTGTGACCGCGATCAAGTGACTCAACTCCTCTGGACTTGTTTTCTCATTGGCAGAATGGGAGGTTGGGCTAGATGACCTTGGAGGTCTATGATCTGGATGAACTCTGGTAGCACAAAGGATGCAGATGTCTAATCTGATGGCCAGGTAGTCCAAAGAGCTGAGAAATTACACCTTTAAGCACTAAAATACGACAATTTTCACCATTCAGGAGGGAAATTTTGCTAAGATGTATTTCCCACATTTACCATTCAGTCACCTATGTATCTGCTTGGATGCTAGGCCATATAATCTGCCATTGTCTCTTTCTCCTCACTCTGTAGTTCAGAGTTCTAGAGACCACTGTTCTCCTTCCTGGGTTGGGGGTGGAGGATAAGGGGGGTAGGAATAAATCAGGGCTGTGTTAGAGCCAACTCAGGAGAGCTGACTGTTAAAATCTGCAAAAAAACAAAAACAAAAAAACTATGTAAATTTGTTAAATTTACACCTCTGAAATCAGCAAAAACCACAAATCACAGCTTGCTTTATTGTTCTGTTGATTCCCTAGACTTAAGAAAGTGATGGAGAAAAATGTTAACACAGATTCAACTTCAAAAGTGTATCTTGGTACATTTATCCTCCCCTAGGAAAGTGATGGAGAAAAATGTTAACACAGATTCAACTTCAAAAGTGCATCTTGGGTCCATTTGCCCTCCCCTTGCCCCCTTCCATTGAGAGTGCTGGGCCTGGAGTCAGGAAGACTCATCTTCCTGAGTTCAAATCTGGCCTCAGATATATACAAGCTGTATGACCCCAGTCAAGTCACTTAACCCTGTTTGCCTCAGTTTCTTCATCTGTCAAATGAGCTGGAGAAGGAAATGGCAAACCCATTGTAGTATCTTTACCAAGAAAACTCAAAAGGGGTTATAAAAAGTCTGACACAATTGAAAACAACTGAACAACAACAACGGCCCCCCCACCCCCACCCCCCAGAGCTGGTTGTTAAACATTTACTAGCGCAATCCCTAATAATTCACTAAGTTACAGACTCCATTCTGAAGGCTGAGCTATATTGATTGGTTATGTGTGTAAACATACCTGAGCCACTGCCATTATCACATGATAATTCTACTCCCCCCACCCCACCCTTACTTTTCTACTTCTTGCTCAGAGAACAGTAATCAAATCGCTATCACTAATACATCTGGAAAGGGCACAAAAACCAGCTGTCTTATGGTGCCAAAAACAAAAACCCTGCTCCCTGGCCGTGACTTCTACATAAGTTCCAAGAGGGCAGGGATTGTCTTCTTTTTGTATTTGTATCTTCAGTGCTTAGGATAATGCCATATAAGGTGTTTAATGAATAATTTTTCGTTCATTCATTCACCTAGAGCAGGTCTGCAGAAGCTGCACCGAGGCCATGCCAAAGGCTTTCAGTGGCCTGCTGAAAACGCAGAGGAGGTTTTCCTCTACATTTCTCGGGCTTCCTGAAATCCTTCAGCTTGCCCTAAGTGGTCCAGGGTCACAGGTCATGCTGGTCTGACCTAGAGGACCCATGACCAGTGGGCTCCCTATTGCCTCTAGGATAAAGTGTGCACTCTGGTTTGACACTCAAGGCCTACGTTTCCAATCTGACTACACATTACTCCCCTTCCCATACTCTCCATGCTAGCAAACTTGCCTACTTGCTTTGCTGTTACTTGTGCCTACGTTCCATCCCCAACCTGTCTTTTTAAAAAAAATTATAAACTTATATGTAATGTATTTATTTTTAAGAATGATCAATCTTTCAAATTTTATTGTCTTTAATTGATGAAATAAAACAAGCATTTCCATAATATAGTAGAATTAAGATGATTACACATGAAACTGCAAATCTATTATGTAACTTGTTATCCCTTTTATATAATAAAATTATCACAATTTTCTTTTTTTCCTTTTTTCTTCCCTCCCCTCCCCCACTCAAAAGATGGTTACCATTAGACACAAATATGGAAAAAATCATTGTATATTTACTTCTACTTGTCAGTTCTTTCTCTGGATGCAGATAGTGTCTTCCTTTATATGCCCTTTGTAGTTAACTTGGGTATTTATAATCATCAAAATGATTCATCTGCTCAAAGTCATTCTTAAAACAATACTGCTATTACCGTATACAATGGTCTCTTGGTTCTGCTTATTTCATTTCATTATTTCATGCAAGTCTATCCATGTTTTTCTAAAATTAATGATTTCTTTTATCATTTTAATCATTATTTTTAAATTAATTTTAATTTTTTAAATTAAAGTAAATTAAGATTAAAATTAATTAATCATTAATCATTTCTTTCTCTTTTTTTTTTGGAGGCAATCAGGGTTAAATGACTTGCCTGGGATCATACAGCTAGTAAGTATCTGAAGGCACATTTGAATTCAGGTCCTCCTGACTCCAGGGCCAGTGCTGTATCCACTGTGCTACTCCTTGAGCTCATCCTTTCCTAGAGTATTCCAACATGATCATATACCACAACATCTTCAATCAATCCCCAATTGACGGGCATCGCTGCAATTTCCAGTTGTTTGCCACTGCAATGTTCTGTCTGTGGAGGAAAGTTGGAGGGCCTAGAGTTTTCTGACCTACTCTGCCATCTTCCCAGAATCCTCCTCCCCATCTACATCTTTTCACAGGAAGTCTCCATACCTGGAATGCCCTCCTCCTCAACTTTTGCCCCTACAAATTCTTAGCTCCCTTCAAGGATCTGCTCATGTGCAAATGCTTTTCCTGATCCCCTTGGTTGTTTGTCCTTTCTTATTTTCCCTCCAATATCACATAGCACCTTCTACATGCTGGGCATCCTGCTAGGTGTATAAATATATAACCTATGGGGGGAAAGACAACAACTGTGTGTGTGTGTGTGTGTGTGTGTGTGTGTATCTATAGACTATAGAGAGAATCTATCTACTATAAAGTGGTTAAATATAAGGGTTATAAATGGAGGGAGGGAGGGGACCAGTAGTCAGGGTACTATCCAGAGAAGTGGAGAAAGATGCCTTTGAGCACCTGGATGAAGGAAGGTGACCAGACATACACTTGGGCCACCAGCTTTAAACTTTTGAGGGCTTTTTCATAGATGAATCAGTGACTGAAATGGACACAAGAGCAGGAAGACCAGGATATTCAAGAACATCAAAGATGGCAACATGTCTATGGTGCTAAAGCTTTCTCTGTCACTCAGAAAGGCCAGAGTCAAGAAAACCAGTGGGGTCACTGGCCTCTGTTTTAGCAACTGCTACACACAAAGTCGTCTGTTAGTTCAGGTAATAAAATAGAAACCTGAAAGGAAGAAATAAATCAGAAAGAGAGAAAACAATTCTCTCTCACCCCAGTAAACACAGTTGCCCGGTAAGCAATATATCAAAGAATCGGAGAATGAAAGGGCCTGTATAATATAACTTAGCAAAGGAAAAGAAACACTTGAGATTATTTGGTCCAAGGACCTCATTTTATAGATAAGGAAATTGAGGCCCAGAGACTTAAAATGAAGGGAAAGAAGCTGGGGTGGCATAGTGGATAGAATGATGAACCTAGAGTCAACAAGTTGTTGTTTAACTGTGTCTGACTCTATGACCCCATTTGGAGGGGATTGCCAACTTGAGTTCAAAACCAGCCTGACATACTTACTAGGATGTGATCCTGGATAAAGCACGTAACCTTTCCCAGCCTCAGTTTCCTCATCTGTAAAATGGGGATGATAATAAAATAGCATCTGTTTCTCAGGGTTGTTGTAAGGATCAAATGAGGTATTTGTAAAGCATTTTGCAAATCTTAAGGCATTATGTAAATGTGAGCCACTATTATCAGTCCCCAGTCCCACAACTAGTGAGTGGTAGACCAAAGATTTCAACCCAGAACTTTGGAGTCCCAGTACCCAGAATTGTTCTTCCGCCTCTGAATGACCGGAATAATGGCTAAACTGATTATTAAAAGTCTCCTTCTTGGCTGCATCAACCATAAAGCTGTTGGACAATCTAATTCATTTAGGATCCAAAAATTTCCCCAGAATACCAGGTCTATAACCTAAACCAATCCTTTCAGTCTTCTAGAAGTCTAAATCTAGTGATGCCTTTGGAAGACGTGAAGGATGACAGACACACCTCTGATTAGCTTAGTTTGCTGATCTCAGAAGCCTTTGAAATCTATGAAAATGAACCCCTATAAAAGGAAATATGGAAGCTGGTAAGATAAGTCTGTGGAGCTAAAATGTTTGGGTTTTTTCCATCAAACAAAGGTGAAGGTAATGAAGACAGTTTTCCAGGACTGGAGCTGAGAAGGGTCTTGTAGGGCATTCAATCCAGGTCCCCATTTTATAGAAAATGAAAAATGAGACCCAGAGGGAGGGCAAATATGCATGCCAACTGCTCGATAAACCTAAAAGGGTAACAACACATATGATGATGTTTTAATAACAGAAATACCTCAAGAAAACACGGGGCAGATTGTGCTGAAATTTAGTGTCTTAACTGAGGCCATGCCCAGCCTCCACATTTTGCTTCTTTCTTTCAGGACCTTTGTTTCCTGTATAATTATCTTTTCTTTCTATTCTACTATGTTATAGAAATACTTTTTTATTTAAGTTCAAAATAAAATAAAGAAAATTAAAGAAAAAGAAGCTCAACTGAGATGCCCACACACTCTGTGAAGTCTTTGCTCATTTTTCCCAGTTGATTTCCCTAGGCTGTTTCGGATCTTTTATTTGTCCCCTATATCTGTATGTACAGCACAATCTCCTCCCTCCATCTATTCCCTTCTCCCCCTGCTTTCCTTCCTGTCCTCTACCCCCGCAAAAGTATTCTGCTAAATCCTTAATGACTGGCTCTCAAAAAAGCATGACACACCTTCGAGTTAGCTATATTATTAATTTGCATTATTAATATTTTCTACACCACTTTTTAAGTCTAGATAATCAATAAGATGATAAATTAAGCCCTCCTTTGTAGGATTTGTTGATTTTCTAGAGGACCCTCTCCCCTCAAGTTCAAGCTGGCTCCTGTACACCTCAGCCAAGAGCCAAGTAGAATTGAATTTAAGTTTCTTGGAGTCAGGGATAATTTTATTTCTGTCTCCAACACCTTGCACAGAGTAGGTGATTAAGAGCTGTTTTGTTGATTTGACCTGGAAAAGAGGCCAGGTAGAAACATTCAAGCCAACGTACCCAAGGATTCTCTACTAATTTAAGGATTGCCTAAAAAGATCACAGATATATATATATATAGAAAGGAGAGATCTCAGGGGCCATTAAATCCAATCCTCTCCTCTGCCCATTTTATAGATGAGGGAAACTGAGGCCCTCCTAGAGTAAGTGACTTACCCATGCTCATACAACTAGTAAATGTCAGAGGTAAAACTGGAACCCAGGCATTCTGGCTTCAAATTCAAGTCTCTCTTATTTTTCAGACTCGATTTGGGGTTTTCTTGGCAAAGATAATGGGGGAAATCAACATATGAACATAAAAATAAATTCAAAACTTTAAGTAATTTTGAGAGACTGGGGAAAGCATTAAACGGCTAGAGAGATTAGGAGAGGACTTTTGTAGTAAATGGCATTCTGGCTTGAATGAAATCAAATTCTAAGAGGTACAAGTGTAGAAAGACAGCATTTCCATTAAGGGGCCAGACTGGGCAAAAGTGCAGAGGTGAGAATATTGTGAACCTCAGGAAACAGACATATAGTCCACCACTGTGAAGCCTTTCCAAGCCTGCAAGAGATTATGTTCCACTGGTGGAGCCTTCAAGAACCCAGGCTTACTTTCACATGAGGATCCAGTATCACTGGGGAACTTTGGTGCTAGGTATACAGTAGATGCCTAAATAATACCTAGAGATTGATTCATCCCTGTAGCTACACAACATAACAGGGAAGATTCAGGAGATTTTTTTCCAACCAGATTGATCTTGTTCAAATGTTTTTGTAACATCCTTTCTAGGATACGCCCCCACCTAGCACTGGGTGCCCAGAGGTGATTGCTAGTTTGTGTTCTAGTTGAAACCCCATGGATGGTTACTACTACCACTATTATACTTTCCTGACTACTCCCCGCTATGCTGCCTCTACTAGCATAATCACTTCTTCCTCCTCCTTGTGATCATCTGCACTCCGTCCTTGAGCCTCTTCATTGACAAGTCAGCTTTTGTCCTGTTTTGCTGGGACTTGGGCCTCCAACCCCATTTCTAGTTCTCTTTGATGTGTTCTCTTCCCCCATTAAAATGTCAACTTCTTGAGTCCAAGGACTTGCTCAATTATATTTGTACCCTCAATTCTTAACACAGTGCCTAGCACATAATAAGCTCTTAAAAAATGCTTATTCTAGCCACGTATGTATGCATGTATATGTCTATCCATCTATCATCTTTCATCTATCCATCTGAATCTATTGTCAATCTCTCGTCTATATCCAGCCATCATCTACCACTCATCCATCTATTCATCTTTCATCTTTTTGTCTATATGTATCATCCACCTCTCATTTATCTATCATCTCTTATCTATCTACCCATCTTTCATCTATTCATCCATCCATCCATCATCTATCTCATATCTGTTTGTCTCTATCTATCCATCCATCAATCATCTATGTATCATCCATCTTTCATCTATCGGCCAAGTTATCTATTCATCCATCATCTGTCCGTCTATTCATCTATCCGTAGCATCCACCTCTCATCTATCCATCCAACATCTATATTCTATTTCCAGTCTGTCTTTCTATCCATCCATCATCTCTCATTTGTTTGTCTATATCCATCCATCAATCATCTATATATCATCTATCTCCCATCTATCTATCTAACCATCCATCCATCCATCCATCCATCCATCTATCCATCATGGTTCCGGAGACCCCAAGTACTAAGAGGTTTTCCAGACCTCTTTTTACCATGTAGTAATGAATGATTTTTAAATTTAAGTTACAGGATTCTTCTTAGGCCCATTTTTGGATGGTTGTTAATTTTTTTTAAAGCCACTACGCATGAGAGCATAATGTCCTGACTCATAGCTGGAAAAACCATCTCTCTATACATTCCAAATCTGTCCAGTCATATGAATTGAGTAAGAATGGCTTGCTCAATTGGGTTGTTATGCCTGAGCTGACATGTACTTAAGCCAGCAATTTTGGACTACTTTGTAACCCTATTCTATTTTCTTGTATCAGAAAGACAGGGACTAAACCATGGTGGGACTGGGGTAGTGTGTAAAAGGACAAATGGACCTGGGTGTATACTTTCCTTTACAGAAAACAAGCATAATGTGAGAGGATTAAGAAAGTCAGTACGGAGCCTAGATTTGAAGTCAAAACACCCTGGGCTCTATGACCTTTTAACATAGGGCAAGTCACATAAAATGGGGATAAAATATCTATCCCTTCTCTACTTTACAGGGTTTTTTTTTTGGTAAGGATCAAATAAGATAATATATGGAAAAGTGTTTTTTTAAACTCTAAAGCATTATATATATGTAGGATATTGGTATGATTCCTGAAAATTGGTAAAGAAATTAAATTTCTATAAAGAGGACCAAGTTTTAAGTGCACAAGGCAGTTGCTATCTAAAAGATGCTCATGGTAAGTTCTTAATTAAGATCAAATACATTTTATTGATGACTTTTGTTTTGAGATCACAGTCATGTCAGAATTTCCCCCCTACAATAAACTCCTCTCTATAATACAAAAAACAGTAACACAAAACCAACGGACACAATGAGTCTCTGACAAGTGTCTTCTGTGATAGTGAATTCTCCCTTGAAGTGATAATAGCTTTGCAAGGGGAATGGCACTTATCTGTAAAATGAGGGGGTGGGAGAGCAGATTAAAAATTTGAATTCAACAATATGTTGCTTTCAGGAAATTCTATAAAAATGAGAGATACACACCAACAAAATAAAGGTCTGGAGTAAAATTTATTATGTAAAAAAAAAGCAGGGGTAGTAATCATGATTTCAGACAAAGTTAAAGTTAAAACAGATTCAGTCAAAAGAAAAACAGGGAAACTGCACTAGGTGTCAGTCATATTATTCAATATCATTTTGGACCATTTAAAATAACTAGACAGTATAAGAAATTTGAGAAAGTATACCTGCCAAAACAGATGCAGGAAGTATATGAATATAAACATGAAACACCTTTTGTGCAAATTAAGTTAGATCTAAATAATAAGTTGGATTAATTGTTCATGGGTAGGTAAAGCCAATATGAAAAAAAATGACCATTTAACCTAACTAATCAATTTATGAAATGCCATCCCAATTAAATAACTAAAATATTATCAGAGTTAGAAGAGCAGAGGGTCAGGAACTTCAAGGAAATCAGGGGGAAAAGAAGTGAAAGAACCAGGTTCAATAGTATCAGACCTTAAACCATATTGTAAGGTGAGAGCATTGCTGAAGTGTAAAATGGATCATTTTGATTGTTTTAAATAAAAAAAATTCCTGTATAAATAAAATCTATGCAGCCAAGAACAGAAGGAATGCAGAAAATTGAGGAAAAAATTTTTTCACAATCTCTCAGAATGTGAGCGGGCTATATTTCTATGGTATAGGAAATGATGAGATGGCTGATTTAAAAAAAAACCCAACATGGAAAGACTTGAACTTATGAAGGAAGATGCTATTTACCTTCAGAGAAACAGATGACAAGTGGAAATAAGCATAATATGGTCTTATGTATATATATCTGAGTGGATATGTATATATATGTATGTTTATAGATATCTTTGTATATGCATATGTATGTGTATATGTATGTAGGTATGAATACATACACACACATATATATGTATATATGTATGTATATTCCTGTGCTTAACTGTAGCTTTCTTGGGGGGGAAGGAGGCAGGGGAAAAATAACATAAAAGTGCACAGCAGAGAACAAAAGAAAATCTACAAGGAAGCAAAGAAAAGCTGGATGGTTTTGAAAACAATGTGTAGTATTTGTTATATAGGTTTTCTTGAAATGGAAATTTATTGCTGTATATTTTGAATCCTCTCTCATTTTCTGCTGTGTACATGGAAACTTTTTTTTCTTATTTTGTATTTATGTTTAAAACAAATTTAAAAACAAAAGAAATGAGAGGGTAGACATTAAATGATTTCTGAGGCCCCTTCCTGTTTTGAATCTATAATTCTATGATGATATGATCTTAATTTTTCTGTTACTACAATCAAAATATAATTCTGCTAAGTTGTAATGACCAAGATTGGTCCCACAGAAGAGATGAGAAGACACCTCTCCTCTGATTCTTTGCTAGTCAAGGATGATGGGTAGATAGATAGAGCCAGCAAGGTAGGTGTGGAACACTGCATGTATATTAGATTTTTTTGAAATTTGGGTTAGTTTTGCTGAACTTTATCATAAGAGATAGCTCTCCGGGAGAGGATGGGGAGATACCCTGGGAAATGTAGATATATGAAAAAATATAAATTCATTTAAAATATATATATATTTAAAACTGGGGCTTTTTTAAAGGGCATACCTTTATTACATAAAGAGAAAAAACTTGGGATTCTGGTGTCCTTGGCAAAAGTGAAAACTGCCTAGGGACTGAATTTTCTAAAACTCCAAAGCAAATTTTTTTATAAATTAGAAAAAAAAGATCTCAAACAAATGGAGTTCTCCAAATGACTAAATTAATAAGATCATGGATTTAAAGATGGAAGAGACTTTAGAGATCATTCAGTACAATTCTCTTGCATTTTACATGAGGAAATTGAGGCCCAGAGAAGGGAAATGACCTGAGATTGCATAGGCAGAAAAGAGTAAAGCAAAGACTTCTTAGTTGTGCTGGGGGTGAGGGCTGTGGCATGTGGTGTGTACTAGAACTAAAGCTTGGTTTTATAAGTCACTCAACATTTCTGAGCCTCAGTTTCCTCAGCTGTTAAATAGGGCTAATAATATCTGCCTTCCCTTCACTCCCAGAGTTATTTTTGACAATGGAGTCAAGGAGATAAGACATGTGAAAATGCTTAGGAAATGGAAAAGCTCCTTGGAGTGTCTGAATGACTCATATTATATAACACCCCATCCCTCTGCCCCCCACATTGTAGGCATTCAATACATATTTACTGAATGAAGGAATGAATGAACAAATGTAAATGATTACTGAAAACTCTGCAAATAAGATCCTTACTCCTTTGTAGCTACTTTGTGCGGTATGCCATCCCCTCTCCAGGGTGATGTGTACTGTGCTGGGCACACAGCTGCTACTTAATGCTCAACTACAGTAAGTGCACGCAATTAATCTTAATATTCAGCTGAATAGAGCTCTGGGCCTGGAGTCAGGAAAGCCTGAGTTCAAATCTGGTCTGAGACACTTCCTAGCTGTGTGACCCTGGGTAAGTCAGACTTAGCCTGTGCCTACCTCAGTTTTCACTACTATAAAATCGGAATAAAAATAGCACCTACCTCTCAAGAATGCTCTAAGTACCAAGTGAGATAATATTTATAAAGTGCTTAGTACAGCGCCTGGAACACAGTAAATGCTATACAAATAAATGCTTAGTCCCTCCCTCCCTAATGAGGCTAAGAAGACATTAGTACTCAACAATAAATTGGCAGTTTTAATTGGTAGCTTCTTTCCACACTTTTTTTGTTGTTTAATCATTTTCAGTCGAGTCGGACTTGTCATGACCCCTTTTTGGGTTTTCTTGGCAAAGATACTTGAGTAGTTTGTCATTTCCTTCTCCAGTTTATTTTACAGATGAGGAAACTGAGGCCAGATTTGAACTCAGTAGCAACAGAGCTCTGGATTGGGAGTCAGAACATAAGAGTTCAGGCCTGAATGGTTGTAGGGGTAAATCCTTTCATATCTCTGAGTCTCAGTTTCCACATTGGCAAAAAAGGTTGGGGTCTGACTCTAAGGTCCTGTCTTGATCTGACATTCTACCATTCTGAGAAAACTAAGTTTGTATGTAAGTCTGGGATTTAGAGCCTCAAGACACACAGAATCTCAGCACAAAGTCTGAGAGGAGAGACTGTAGCAGGATGCCAGACTATGGATGCTGGCTTAGGGCTGTCAGAAGCCTCACTGATCCGCTAACCCAACTCCCTCTCTCATTTTCTAGGGAGAAATCCAAGGCTCAGAGAGGCGCAGTGATTTCCCCATGGTCACACAGCCAGGAAGTTAGCAGAACTAGGTTTTGAACCTATGCTTTGCCTCTACATGTGGTACTCCTTTCACTAAAACACAGCTGCCCCCTCAGAGATCCTCTGGTCCAAACTCTACCTGTGCAGGAAATCCCTTGACAATATCCTGGATGAACCATTACTCACAATCTGGCTGAACGCCTCCAGGCTTGGGGAACTTACTACCTGCCATTCCATTTCGCTCCTAGACAACTCTGTTACAAAGTTCTGTCTTGCATTGAGGCTGAAATCTTCCTTTTTTCAACTTCCCCTTAGAGTTGCTAGTTTGGTTCTCTGGGATCAAGCCAAATAAATTAAATCCCTCTTCTACTGGAAGACAGGTATTGTGATATCTGAAATGTTATTTAGACTAAAAAGTTCAGTTCCTCCAAATGGTCTTTTTGATGGCATGACTACCCTAACAGTCAATTAATTAACCAACGAGCATCAAAAAACAATATCTTTGAACCTACTATGTGCTGGGACACTGGTCCTGGATAGAAAGACTCTCTCTTAATGCAACATAAAATTGAATTAGACTTCTCATGGGCCATATCATGCTGGTGACTTATATTATAAACTTGTTGTCCATCAAAACCTCCTAGTCTTTTTAGGACAAGGTCCCTCCTAGCCTTCTTTCATCTACCTCATTTTACAAATCAGGGAACTGATACCCAGAGCTGAATGACCTTGCCTGAGGCACTGCTGTATAGTGGAAAGAGAAATGAATTTGGAGTCAGTGGACTTGAGAAGGAAACCTAGTTATACTTCTATCTTATGTGGTTTGGGGCAATTCATTTCAACCCTGTGGACCATGATTTCCCCTACTTTAAAAATGAGGCTGGACTAAAGTGATACTTTGTTGTTCAGTCATTTTCAGTCATGTCTGACTGACATGTTGTGACCTCTTCTAGGAGTTTTCTTGGCAAAGATACTGGAGCAGTGTGCCATTTTCTCCAGCTTGCTTTACAGATGAGGATGCTGAGGCAAACTGGGTTAAGTGATTTGCCCACAGTCACATATTTAGAGGTGTTTATGGTTGGGATTTGAACTCAGGACCTCCTAACTCCAGGCCAGGCACTGTCTCCACTGTACTACCTAGCTGCCCCCTCCCCAACTGACATTTACAGATTACCTTAAGGTGCATAAAGCCTTTACATGTTATTGCATTTAAGCCTCTCAATAACCCTGTAAGCTAGGAATTTATCCCCGTTTTACAGAGGAGAAAACTGAGGATGAGAACAGTTAAGTGATGTTCCCATGGTCATAAGCAGGATTTGAACTTGGGTGTCCCCTCTATCCATAAGGCAACACTGTCTCCCACAATGGTAGAGGGGGATCATAGCCACAGCTAGAACCCAGCTCTCTTCATCCCCCCATCTAGCATTATTTCTACTGTGCCAGAACCTTCAATGTCTCTTCCAGCTCTAAAATTCTACATGGCTTTAAGTGCATGGCTGGGGTCCTATGGTCATGAGTAGCAGAAGAATATGTAGACACCGGTATTCTGCTCACTGCCCCAGTGCTGTCTGCTGATACCACCTCAGGATTTGTGGGTCCCAGGGCAGGAAAAACACTGAGGAGGTACACAGCAGTGGTGGAAATGGGAGCCACTATCGCTTAGCTGTGAAGGCCACATATTGACCTAGAAAACCATATACTGACATTATCTATGTTTTACTGTATTTTTATTTATTTTGTTAATTATCTCCCAATTACATTTTACTCTGGTTCTGGCTGCACTCCTAATGAGGGCTGTGTGTTCCCTACCTTTGGTGTAGTAGACAGAATGATAGACTGGAATCAGGAATACTGAGATTCAGATCCTGTCTTAGATACACTAGGCTGAGTAACCCTGGTCATCTAACCCTGAGCATTAACCTCTTAGGGTTATTGGGGCTGCTGTGCAAACTTTAAAGCTTTGAGATGTCAGTTCTTATTATAGATCTATTTCCCTCTTGGCTTGAAACTCCACGAAGGCCATCAAGAACCCAAGGACTGTACAATTCTATGCACACATAAAGATCATCGTTGACTTAGGTCTAGATGAGTCTTTAGCAATTCTTTGGTCCCACCCTCTAACTGTACAAATAAAAATGCTGGGGCATAGTTGGAGAAGTAACCTATCATTAGGTGATTTACATCGATTACAACTAAATTGATCCCCTGAAGAACTCCATGTCCATGTCATGTTGGCATGGAAGTCACACTGGATTCTTGAAGGCCAGGCTAGAAGAATACATGCTTTGCTAGGTTCTAATAATCTGGAAAAGTTTCAAGTAGAGACCCTGAAAGGCATCAAAGTAGTGCAGTGGATGAAAAGCAGGAGGTGGAATTAGGAAGACCTGCGTTCAAACCCAGCCTCAGGCAATCTGTATGACCCTGGGCAGGTCACTCAACCTTTGTCTGCTTCATTTCCATATCTGTAAAATGGGGATAATAAAATGCAGATAAATTACTTATCTTTCAGGACTGTTGTGAGGATCAAATGAGATAATAATTGTAAAGCACTTGGCACACACATAGTAGGTGCTTTTGTGTTCTCTCTCACATGCACAATTACTATCCTCATTTTACATATGTACATACACATACACACAGAGCCGGGGGCACCTAGGCGGCACAATGAATAGAATGCTAAGCCTGAAATCAGAAGACTCATCTTCCTGAGTTCAAATCTGGTCTCAGTTACTAGTGGTGTGACCCTGAGCAAGTCACTTCACCCTGTTTGCCTCCATTTCTTCATCTGAAAAATGAGCTGGAGAAGGAAATGGCGAACCACTCCAGTATCTTTCCCAAGAAAATCCCAAATGGTGGCACGGAAGTTGGACAAAACTGAATAACAACAAATACATGGGGATAATAATGGTGACTCCCCTCAGGGTTGTTGGTTGGATAAAATTAGATGTATGTAAGATGCTATGCAAACCTTAAAGATTATATATAAAATATATATCTATATATAGTTTTTAAGTATGATCCCATTCCCATTCTCATTTCTGCCTCTCAGAATGCCATTGTTTTCTTTCAAAACGCAGATCAAATGGTAGTTTCTACATGAAACCTTTTCTCTCTTGCCTGATAATGCTGCCTTTCTCTCCACTACAAAATTTCCTATGGGCTATTCTATAGGTTATTCTCTATATTTTTATGTAGTTCTTATTTCCCCCTCACTGCTACCTCTCCTGGCCTCGCTACAAGTTAATTCTCCTTACTTTGAATACTCAGAATATAAACTCCTTAAGGGCAGAGTTAGGGTTTTGGTTTTGGTCTCTGTACTTAGCATAGTGCCTTTCACAGAGCAGATGATTTTAAAATGCTTGTTACCTAGGTGACTAGACAAGTTATGTGTAGCAAGGCTTATGGGAGGAAGACTGAGGAAACCACCGTCCAGACGCCCATGAAGACTCTCTACTAAGGTGCAGGGAGGGTTTATTTTAGGCTTTAAGGGAAGAAGTGCATGTTTAATGAAATCACAGCCCCTAGAAAGTACTGACCCAAGTATTTTATACTGAACTTCTGCCCTGAAGTACTGATCGGGGCGACCAAGTTAGTGCTGACAAACTCGGACTCTTGGAAAAACAGATTGACTCAGCAGTTGAACTTCTGGGAGAATGTTTAGATAATCTGATGACATCATCTGGACTCTCCTGGCTTGGCCATTTGGACCTTCCACAGCCTGGCCTTGCCCTAAGGTTACAAACCCCTCTCCTACAAGAACATTCATCTCCCTCCAGGCTGTTCTTGCTGCCCTCCTTCTATTCCCTGACAAGGTACACTCATTCCTAGCTTTCTGGGCCTTCCTTCCTTACCTGGAATTGCTTGCCATCCACCTCACTCCCACCCTCTGCAAATCTGACTCACCTTTCAAAGCTCAGTTCACACTCTCCTGCCCTGAAGCTTTCCCTGATCACTCTGGTTCATCACTTTAAAGGTTTAATTAACTATTCTGTGTGTGCATATGGCGTCACTCCAATCAGACTCTAAGTTCCTAAAGGTCAGGTTTCTTCGTCTGCTTAATGTAGTGTCCTGGACACAGCAGAAGGGTTCAATCAATGCTGAATTCAAAACGTCATCTTTCCTAGAAGTTGGATTCCCAATTGGGCAGAGAGTCTCATCTGAGTTCCAATCCTGGTTCTGTGAGTTTTTCTGTATTCCAGTTTCCCCTTCTGTAAAATGGGGACAATAAGCTCCCATTCTGCCTCTCTCGCAGTGATACTGTGAGGATTAAATGAGTTAATGGAAGGGATAGAGCACTTTGAAAAAATATTAAGTGCCTACTATGTGCCAGGCACTGTGCTAAGTCCAAAAGGAAAGTATGCCTCCTCCTACCCAGACCCTGTGCATCAATGATCACTGGAAATGAAAGACACTTGTGGGATTTTAATGAATGAGTATAAACACTGGCTTTGATACTAGAAGTTTTGCAACACCTTTTTAAAAAGAAGGCTAGGAAAAGATTTCTCAGCTTCCTAACCAGTCAGACTTCATTTGGCCGAGAACATGGACTCCATCCTGTGCTTCAGAATTCAAATCGATCTGGTTATTTTCATTTTATTGCTGCTGCTAGTGGATGCTAGTTTTCTTAAAGGGACCCTGGTGGGATAGAGAACCTCAGGAAAAAGAGATTTCAGTGGTGTCCCTGGACTCATAACAGTCACTTGGAAAATGTGCTGTGCCAGGAGCTAGGATCTGTATTTAAAAACAGCTTCCACTTTTCCATGTTGAAAATCTTTTGGCTTGAACAGCTGGGTCACACTGATCGAACCTTGAGAAACCCTGGGAACGCTGTTATTTGGTTCAATGATGATTCAGTCAGTAAACTGAAAACTAGCTCCAGAGAAATGGTTACTATTCATTCTTCTCCCCCCTACGGGGGCTGTAGAACGGTGACCCATTTTACTGGACAATAAATAAATATTAGGAATACAGATTCAATTCAATTAGATAGTAAACATCTATTAAAAGCCTTCAAGCCACAAAGCCCTAGGAATATAAGGATGAAAAAATGAGGCAACATGATACAATGTCCAAAGTACAGGAGTTGAAGCCAGGAAGATATGAGTTTCAATTCTGCTTTAGACAATTATTTAACCATCTTTTCTCAGCCTCAACTTTTTCATCTACAAAATTGGGATATTAATAGCAGGTTGCTATGAGGATCAAATTAATTAACTGATTAATGTAATTAATGCATTATGTAAATCACTCTGAAAAGGGTTAGATGCCATACAAACTTTATGATTATCTTCATTCTAATACAGAGGGAGGGGTATAGTTCATACATAACTACTGAAGTATGGTGTCTTTTTGGAGTCAGAGGTCCTAGGTTTTGGTCTTGTCTCTGCATGACCATGGACAAGTCACTTAGACCTTTCTCAGCCTCAGTTTCTCCACATGTAAAATGAAGGAGTTGTACTAGATGATCCTGAAGGTCCTTTCTAGCTTCAAATCAATGATACTATGACATACACGTGACTAAAGAGATTCAGATAAAATGCTTCAGGAATCTGAGGAGGGAGGGCTCACTTTGGGTGGTCGAATCAGGACACCCTCTTGAGGAAGAGTCAACTGAACTGAACTTTGAAGGGAGGGGAGGATTCCCATAGGTGGAGATGAGGACAGAGGGTAGTGCAAGAATGGGGGTGAGGTGGCCATTATCAATTGCTGAAGGTAGGAAACTGGTAGATTAGTCACAATTAATAATAATTATAGCTAGCATTTAAACAGTACTTTATGGTTTGCAAAGCACTTTAGAAATATTATATTCTCACCATAACTCTGGGAGGTAGGTATTATTCTCCCCATTTTACAGATGAGGAAACTGAGACAGACAGTGGTTAAGTAATTTGCTCTAAGTCACACAACTATTAAGTATATGGGGCAGGATTTGAACTCAGGTCTCCTAGGCCAAAGGCTCTGTTCATTAATCCACCTAGCTGCCAATTCAGCTAGATCATATAATGAGTGAAGGGGCATATAAATAAATAAAGTTAGAAAGTTTGGTAGATACAGAGAGAATAATCCCTACCCCTTTCCCTAAAGCTATATTATCATCCATACCCTTTGACTCAGAGAATCCACCACTGAATTACATCCCAAGATAGTTACTGGCAACAGAAAACAACTGATGTGTATAATAATGTTCACAATAACATTATCTGACATAATAAAGAAGTAGGAAATAAAACATTTACCCAGGGAGTAGGAATTGGCTCAACACACCTAGGAAAAGAATGTAATACAATTTTATCCGCTCACAAGGTACTGAGGATATGAACAATTCAGAGAAATATGGGAAGACTTACATAACCCGATACAGAGCAAAGAAAGCAAAACCAAGAGAATATACATACATAGCCACAACAATGTAAATGAAATCAAATCAGCAAGCATTTATTAAGCACCTATGGTATTCTACACACTAGGCTTAAGGATACAAAGAAAAGCAAATGACAGTTTGTGACCTCAAGGAGTTCACAATCTGCCACGAGCATGTGCCAACAAAATGTACAGGGGGTAAATTTGAAATATCAACAGAAGGAGGGAACTAGCATTAAAGAGGGATAAGGAAAGGCTTCCTGTAGAAGCGGTGATTTTTATCTGGGACTTGAAGGAAGCTAGTTGCTGGAGATGAAAAGGAAAAGCATTCCAGGAATGGAGGACATCCTGGGGAAGCAACAAAATTCTGGCCAAATCGAGCAGGGTTAAAGGGTATGGCCTTCTCTTTTCTTAACAATCAAAATAAAATGGTATTACTAAGCGATATAAATTGCAAGAAGATTTATTTGGGTGTTTGGAAGCATGTATTGTGTCAATTTGAAAAAAAAAATTTTTTTTAAAAAGAACTTTGTATCCCATATTGTTGCTCAGTTGTTTGGTCATGTCTGACTCTTGGTGACTCCGTGACCCAATTGTCCATGGGGTTTTCTTGCAAAGATACTTGGAGTGATTAGCCATTCCTTCTCAGTTTTATGCAGTCAGGGGTTGAGTGACTTGCCCAGGGTCACATAGCTGGTAAGCGTCTGAGGTCAGATGTGAACTCTGGTTCTTCTGACTCCAAACCCAGTGTTTCATCCACTACACCACCTACCTGTCCTACGCATCCTATAATCTGTTCTATTTTCATCATCTGAGTACAGATAAAAGGAGCACAGATTTCAGGCTGAAAAGGAGGTCATCAAATCCAACCTGTTTTACAGATGTCTATACTGAGGACCACAGAGGCAAAATGACTTGCCTGAGATGACATGGCATTCAAGTCTAGGTCCTCTGACCTCTGCTTCTTTTCCCATTATCATCTCTTTATGCAAGGTGCTGTGCTCAATACTAAGTGAAATACAGATATAGGTAAGGCTTCCATTCCCGGCTTCACAGAGTTCATCATCACTGGACTTGGTTGGTGGGGTTAACTCAAGCTGTCTGGGACTTACGTGTACAAAACCATGCACATGCATCAGTTTTCTCTTCTCTTTAATAGCATGCCCCAATTGATCAAGGCAAAGAAGATGACCATCCCATGAGCAAATAAAACCTGGGAACTACTGATGTAGAGAAATTAAAATGCAGCAAGTGCCACAGGAGAGTTATAAGCAAGGCTCTGGGAAGGCTAGCTCGAACTGGCGCTCTGAGTTGAGTGTTAAATTTTTAGTGTCAGTATTTACAACTTGAAAATCAGTAAATGCTACAAATCAGGGCCTGAATTATTGTTTTGGACTTAAGAAAATGACAGAGAAATGTTAATAATAGGTAGCTAAGTGGCACGGTGCATAGAATATCAGACTTGGAGTCAGGAAGCCCTCAGATACTTAGCTACTGTGGGAGCCTGGACAAGTCACTTTGCCTCGGTCTGTCTTGTTTGCTCGATTATAAAATGGGGATAATTATAGCAACTATCTCCCAGTTAAAATGTAAAGCACTTAGCACTATCCCCAGCACATAGGTGCTCAGTTAAATGCTTGCTTCTTTCTCTTATCTCAATGCAGATTAAACTTCCAAGTATGTTCTCCTGTGTATGTGTGTGTATATTTTGTTTTGGACAGCCAGTTGTTAAATATTTACCAATATATCCCTGGTTATAAATGTACTATGAGGTCAGGAGGGAGAGATCATTTTCTGGTGGGAGGATACATGAGAAGGGGTAGAAATCAGGGAAGGCTTCAAGGAGGAGGTGACACATGAAAGACAGACAGACAGACATGGATGTTGGCATGAGAACACAGAGGGAAAGAGAAGAATATAAATACATAAAGGGTTGTGTGAACAACGTTTAGCAGTGGGAAAGGGTGGTAGGATCAAGTTCAGCCAAAAAAAAAAAAATCTGTAAAAATCTGAACTTTTTTCCCTTTTCATTCAATCTCTTTCTTCCCTTCCTCTTCACCTCTGCCATACTTCAGGCCAAAACACACACACACACACACACACACACACACACACACACACACACTCTCAGAAAACGCCCTTCCTTCAAAAAAAAAAAAAAACCCAAACAATTCCATGTAGAACACTTCATGAAGAGGCTCTATAGGATTTAGTGCTATAAGGGCTTCTAGAGATCACCAGTCTATAGATGCACAAAACTGATGCCTGGAAAGTTTCAATAATAACCACTGGCACTTGTAACTGAATTGTAAAGTTCGCAAAACACTATACAAACATTTTTCTCATTTAAGCCTAACAAGTCTTTGAGGCAACGACTATAGATATCAGTATCCCCATTTTAGAGATTAAGAAATAGTCCCAGAGAGCTCATATGTTAAGGGGTTAAGTCTTAAGACTTGCCTATGTTCAAACAGCCAGTAAGGGTCAGAGGTTAACCTCTGAACCCAGGAGGTTTTCCTGACTCCAAGTCCCAGATTCTTATCCACTAGGGCAAGCTGCCTTTAAATGGCTTGGTAATATAGGATGGAAAAGGCAGTACCAAGATTCAAACCGAGGTCTGTTGCCTTCAAATCCAGTGCTTGTTCCCACTACCCCAGAGTTAACCTTGGGGAAGAAATTAGAGGAGAGTTAAAAAAAAATTAAAAGAGAGAAGTTCAAGTCAGCTGAAAAATCCTGAAAATGGCAGGGTCAGGAATCAAGACGAATGAGCACCACATGTGAGAGGCCCTTTCAAAGTGGACCTCGAGACGACGTGACAGTGACTGATGATGCCTACATCATGGCCTCTGCCAATGACAACTGAAAGGGAGACATTGTCTGCTAGCCACAAAGCCATCTACAAGGCACAGACTGTCCAAAGTGCGGCCATCCTGCTGGCAGACCTTTGCCCATTCAGCCTGGCCACTAACACACAGCCAGTGGGACAAGCTGGGCTTCACCCAATCTCTTACAATCCCTCCCCCATGTTACTCCAGGCCTGAAAAACACCTACACCTGCACATACATACACACACACACACACACACACACACACACACACACATACACACACACCCCTACACAGACAGACAGACACACCCCTACACAGACAGACACACACATACACACACACACACACACACACACTCACTCAACCAGGACTAAGGTGTAGCAATGTTGACTAGTTGTGTGTTCTAACAAACACACCCAAACTTGCTTATCTGAAGAGATTTAGCAATGGGGAAGGGACCACAGGGGTCACTCAGCCCAACAATATTCATTTTGCAGGGAGAAAACTGAGACCTAGAGATCACAATTAATTTGCTGAAGGTTAGTCACAGCGGTAGAAACTAGCAGAGGAAGCATTCACAGGATCATCACTGTAGAACTGGAAAGCACTCAGGGGTCCACAAAATCCAATCTCCTCATTTTTTGAGTGAGTAAATTTGAGGCCTCGGCAGCTAGATGCCCAAGTGGATAGAGCACCAGGCTTGGAGTTAAGAAGACCTGGAACTTACTATTGATGTGACCCTGGGCAAGTCACTTAACCTCTATGTCTGCCTCAGCTTCCTAATCTGTATAATGGAGATAGTAATAGTATCTACCTTTCCTCATCTGTAAAAGGGAAGTAATGATATAGTAATATAATAATGTACACATAACATATAATTAAATAGCTATTTGTATATTTTATATAACATATAATTAAACATATAATAATAGTAGCACCTACTTCCCAGAGTTGTTATGAGAATAAAACATATTTGTAAAGTGCTTTGCAAACCTTTCAGAGCTATGCATATGCTAACTATTATTAAGTGATCTGCAGATGGTTAAACAGAAAAGATTTTGATTACAGAATGTACTGCAGAAATGGGGGGGGTCATATAAATTGCTGAAGATAAGATCAGATGTAGTTAATCAGCCAATCAATAATCATTATTATTATTATAGCTAGCATTTACATAGTATTTTAACATCTGCAAGGTACTTTACAAATTGTGTCTTTTTTGATCCTAATAACAACTCTGAGAAGTAGGAGCTATTATTATTCCCATTTTACAGGTGAGGAAACTGAGGCACAAAGTAAACTAACTTACACAGCTAGTAAGTGTCTGAGGCAGAATCTGAACTCGGAGCTTCTTGCCTCCAAGTCCAGCACTCTATGCAAACTGTCTCTCAAATACAGTAATCCAGTACAAGAAGTCACCCAGTACAATCTAGTTGTTGTTGTTGAGTTGTATTTGACTCTTTGTGACCCCATTTGGAGTTTTCTTGGCAAAGGTAATGGAGTGGTTGACCATTTTTTCCTCCAGCTCATTTTACAGATGAGGAAACTGAGGCAAGCAGGATTAAGTGACTTCCTCAGGGTCACACAGCCAGTAAGTGTCCAAAGTCAGATTTAAACTCAGGAAGAATCATCTTGCTGACTCCAGCCCCCATCGGCTCTATCCATTGCACCCCAGTCCAATGTAAGTTGGAACATGAAACCCTTCTAGCACAATCTGAAAGACCTCCAATTGGGAAGAATCCACTGCTGTCTAAAGAAGAAGCCCTCTCTACTTCTGGTTAGCTCTAGTGATTAGGAAGTCTTTTCTTCAATCAAAAGTTGGGGGAGCACTTGTCAAGTTTGATGAGCTACCTTAGATGCCTCCTCTGAGATTCAGAGTCTCCTTTCTAGCTCATTTTTCAATGTTTTCAGAACTTCAAGGATGATGATTACAACCACTGAGGATACTCAAAAGAAGGTGCCTAGCATTCCAGAAGGCAATTACCAAAAGGCAAATTCCCAAATGTCTCAGGCAATGGTAATGTTGCTAAAGTGAGGAAAACATTCATTCAGATGTTTAAGTTTTGGTATATTTGCTCAAAAAAACAAAAACAAAAACAAAAAAACCCGATCAAAGCTCCCAATTGATTGATCAAGTGCCTAGTACTATGGGGGATATTCACCGCCACATGAGAAAATGCAGAGGGTATTCATACTTCAGGTGGATCTAGCTTAAATATTCAATTCTCTGGGCCTCAGTTTCCTCATCGATAAAATGATGGAGTTGAGCTTGATGACTTTTAAAGTCCTTTCCTGCCCTAAATCTCTGATCAAAAATCTCTGATTCTATCACCTCTAAGGGTTGCTTTTGGTTAACTTACATTCCATCACTGCATCATATATCTGCTCTCAGAGGGCTTCCAGTCTAATGGCAAGATTACCATATACAAAACAACACTCAAAATAATACAGAATACAACTAAAGGAGGGAAATTGTGGATTGTAGAGAAGATTTTGGTGGTCAGAAGAGAACTATGCAAGCAGTAGGTGGGTAGGAAGGTGACGACCCAATCTTGTTTTTAAATACCATCTCTAGACACTAAAAAGGTTACTTTTCCACTCCAGGTTTCATCTTGATTCAGGTTCATACCAGGATAAAAGTGACCTAAGGTCTAAGTGCACAGTTTAAAAGAAAAATGAGAGGCCCCAAGAAATGCCAGCTAGCAAAAGGTTCAGGGGAGAATGGGAGAGGAAAGTTACAAAGTACCTGAAAGTTTAGAAGGGAGGACCCCCACCCCCAACTCCTCATTCCTTATCCTACTTCTTTTGTGAAGATGAATGTAGTGAACTGAGGTTAGCATCTACCTGTCTTTTTGGCAGCAAAATACTGCCCAAAGCAGCATTCTTCACAGAAATCCCAGGAGGTGATGGGGTGGAGATATCACTGGCTAAGAAAGTACACATTCAGTGACTGGATCAGTTAGGATAGCATGTTCTCTGACCTCGAAAGCCAGAGAGTTTGAGAGCACATTTGAACATTCCCAAAGGCCTGTTTTTTCTACCACTACCCCTGTCTCAGGGGCCTTCTTTCTTCTCATTCTGTCAGACCGGAACAGAAACAGTACGGTGACCTTCTGGTGAAAGTTTACTGTGGGAATAGCTAGAGAGAGGTGAAAAGGAACTTGTCAGAGAAAGAGGCAGGTGAGAGAAAGGAAACAAAGCAATGGACCAGAGAAGGTTTAAAGGGACAAAGGGGAGCAGAAATGAGGGAGCTGGATTCCTTGGCTGGGTGACTTGCAACCCTGAGGCAGAATTGGAAGAATAAAACCTCAGCCCTGGCAAGACATTAATGCTACCTTTGTTCGCAGCTAGGTGGTGCAGTGGGTAGAGCACCGGACCTGGAGCCAAAAGGACTCCTCTTCCTGAGCTCAAGCGCAGCCTCAAGCACTTACTTTATGACTCTGGGTGAGTTACTTTACCCTGTCTGCCTCAGTTTCCTCAACTGTAAAATGAGCTGGAGAATGAAATGGCAAACCACCCCACTATCTTTGCCAAGAAAACCCCAAATGGGATCACAGAGAGTCAGACACGACTAAATAACAAACAACAAAGGCCACCCCTTGACTCCCAAGCTTGGCTGCTGTTGAAACCAATACACGCATCTTATCTTTTCAAGAACTTGCTTATTACTCAATGCAAGGTAATAGGTTCATAGATGTCAGGGTGGCAAGGGACCTTAGAGATCACTGTGCCTAACCCTCCCATTTTCCAGATGAGAAAACTGAGGCCAAGTGAAGTTAAGTAATTTGCCCAAGATCTCAAGTGCAGGGGGCATAACATAAAAATGACAATGACAATATTGGTAGCTAACACTGACATGGTGCTTCAAGTTTGCCAAGGGCTTTACATGTTATTCCCTTTGATCCTCACAACAACCCTGGGAGAGCAGGTACTATATTATTATCCTCATTTTTGCAGATAAGGAAACTGAGGCAGACAGGTGAAGTGACTTACCCAAGGTCACACAGATAGTACATATCTGGATCTGAATTCAGGTCTTTCTGTGTCCAGGCCCAGAGATCCATTCACTGTACCATGCTGCCAGCTGTGTTGGTGTAATGTAAAACACTGGATATAGAGTGTACAATGCTAGCTATGTGTGGCCAGCTGTGGTCTCCTGACTCCTTCTCCCCAGGAGCCTTCTCCAGTTTCTACAAACTAACAGGCCTAGCCTGTCTGCCAGGTAAGGTCCTCCCCCCTTTCACCCATGTGATCAGTGCTCCAGTTATTTTTAAAACTGGTGGCCAGGGGGGGTCAGATTACAACGCTGAGCCTAAAAGGGACACTGGAAAATGCCCACTTCTAGCTCAATCACAGGTCTTAGAGTTGGAAGGGACTATCTGTTCCAGCCCTGTGACTCCAAGCACTGGATTCTTATTCCCATTTTACAGATTAAACAACTGAAACTCAAGAGGGATCGAATGACTTGCTTAAAATAGATAGCTTATAAATAAGTGGCAGTGAGAAGGCAGGACACAGAACCTAAGACTCTGGGCTCCACAGTCCCTCTCTGACCTCAGGCTATGACTACTCTGCTCTATTGAGAGGCATGGTGATCTCCATGACCCACTGGGGGCTCTGCCAGCCTCTCAGGTCAACCATCACCCTGGAGATCAAACCAAAGGAATCTGGCTCTTGCCTTCCATTGTCCAATTCCAGCCACCACCAGGCACCAAACTGACCAAGTTCCCTGCCCTCAAAGCATTCATGTAACAATCTTAATATGGTAGGTCCTGGACAGGTTGGGGGTTATCTGAGGACACCCTAGTCACAGATGCCATGTTCCTCCCCATTCACATCAATTCAGGGTGGTACTGATAAGGAGTGGGGGCTAGCTGGTCTTGGGAGTCAGACAGACTGACTCACAATACAATCATGTTGACATCTGATGTTTTGAAGTATCTCATCTGTCTCTCCAATAAGACTGGTATGTGTTCATCCTTCGTTGTCTAAGAAGACCATGCCATCAGAGAAATGATGATATGACTTGCACTTGACTTTGTTCTGAGTGAGGGAGGGCTGTGCAGGTTATCAGCCTCACTTCTCCTCCAGAGCCATCTGAACCCAGTGACCAGATATTCATCAGGATGACTGGAGATGACCCAGGATGAGGCAATTGGGGTTAAGTGACTTGCCCAAGGTCACACAGCTGATGAGTGTCAAGTGTCTGAGGTGAAATTTGAACTCAGGTCCTCCTGACTCCTGCACTGGTGCTCTATCCACTGCACCACCTAGCTGCCCCAATAAGGCTGGTAACTCCTTGGGGACATGGATTGACCGCTATACTTCTGTGCGACCTTATTCACCTGTCTCAGACTCAGTTTCCTCATCTATAGAGTGAGGGGGATGGGAGGCTGTGGGGAATCATGGATGGGGCATTGAACTTGGGACTAAGTAAAATACAAGTTCAAATGCCACCACAGAACTTTCTTAGCTTTGGAACGATGCCCAGAGGGCTATCAAATTGTGCATACCCTTTGACCCAGCAATACTTCAACTTGCTCTGTATCCATGTTAGCTGATGCTGAGTGAAAGGAGCATATCCAGGAGAACACTGAACATAGCAACAGCAACATTGGAATGATGATCAACCGGGAAAGAATTAGCTGCTTTTATCAACACAATGATCCACGACAATCCTAAAGGACTTATGATGAAAAATACTGTCCACTTCCAGAGAGAGAGAGCGGATGAACTCTGAGTGCAAAATGGAGGACATTTTTTCACTTTCTTTTTTGCAATGAGGCAAATATGAGAATGCTTTGCATGACTTCAAGTGTATAATGGGTATCATATCGCTTGCCTTCTCAGTAGGTAGGGAAGGGGCTGGAGAGAAAGAAAATTTGGAACTCACAAAAAAGAATGTTAATTTTTTTAATTAGAAATTTTTAAAAAAATTAAAATAGGAATTACTTAAAATATTAAAAATAAAAAATTCCTAGCTGTGTGATCCCAGTTAAGTGAAAACCTTTTTTTCCCTCATCTGTAAAATGGGGATGATACCTAATGTCCATCAAGAATTACATAAGTATCAGTTACCATTCTTATCAAGGAGCTGATGATTATCTAATAATCTGCTAAATCCCAAAAGGATCAAGACCATTGTTTTAGGTCAGGGAGTCTAACTCTCTCTTTTTATAGATGCAGAAACAGCAGTTAAGAGAATTCAAAAGACTTACCCCGGGTTATACCCCTAGGAAGTGTCTGAGGAAGGTCGTCCCAATTCTACCTCTAGTACCCTGTCTACTCCTCACTCTACCATCTAATATACCCCTCTCTTATAACAGACTAGGAAACTGAGACCCAGAAAGCTGAAATGGCTTGACTAGAATCACACAAAAGAAGTGGAGGAATTCAGTCCATCTCCTCAAGGGGTTATCAATCTTAATGGAGAGACAAATGAAAGACTTAAATAAAAACAAGACATTATAACAATAAGGACTCACATCTCTGTGGTGCCTTAAGGTTGACAAAGCCCTCTCCCATCAACAGCCCTGTGAGGTAGTACTGTAACTATGGCCATTTTACAGATGAAGACATCTAGGCTCAGAGAGGCTATTTGTTTGTCTGTGGGCAACAGCTACCAAGAGTCAGAACCAAGATTCGAACAATTTATGCCCAGAGGGTATTTCACAAAGGGGAGAACTATGTGGACTGGTATAGAAGAACTGAGCTGACTCCTGAAGAAATGGGCACTCTGCCATCTAGCTCCATTGGCCTATTTATAAGTCCTACAAAATGACACTGGATCTCCAGACTCTCAGGCCCCTATGACTGGAATGCTTGGCCCCCTCACCTCTCAGACCTTCATAATCTGGCCCCTTCCTGCTTTCTCATCTTGTTATACTTTACTCTCCTCTCCTCTATGATACAGAGAAATTGGCCTGATTGTCTCCCTCACATCCCTGTCTTGATTCAATCAATGCCTCTTTACTAGTTGTCCCTCACTCCAGGAATGCTCTTCCTTCCCACTCTTTCTCTTTTTAAAAAAAATTTATCACTTATCTATTTTAAACAATCACTTAAAAAAATTTAAGTTCTGAATTCTCTTCCTCCCTTACCCACTGAATACTCTCTCTTCTCACCTCTGCCTTCTGGCTTCCTTCAAGACTGCAGTTCAAATTCCACTTCCTTTGAGGGGCCTGTCTCGATAACCCCTTCATCCATTTCCCTCCCCCTCCCCCATTCCTTTCCTCTGAGATGATCTTCCATCTACTCTGTTTATATCATGTATGTGTTTAGTTATGTACACATTATCTCCTTTAATGCAATATAAGCTCCTTGAGGGCAAGAACTGTTTTTTGTTTTTCTTGGTGTGCTTAGCACAATACTTTGTATATACTAGGTGCTTGTTTACTATGGACTGACTGAATAATAATAATACCAGTAATAGTAGTTGCCTGATCACCCTCTCTCTCTCTCTGTTTTCCCAAGGCATCTCAGTTTCCTATGAACAAAATTAAGTCTGGTGAAAGATATTGAATGTATGGAGTCCTCTTCTAAGGTACCTCCTTTCTACCCCCCAATCCCTGGGGATCCCAAATCCATGGGCAGCATCCCTCTGTATGTAGAGTGAAGAAAACAGATCACTGGATTTTTGTGTGGGAGGAAGATATTACCAGCATAAGACTTTCTGCTTCTGTGACAGGGAGAGATGAGAAACAAAGAGGAGGGAGACTGTAGAGAAGGCCCACACTTCATGCCTTTTAAGGCAGCATTTGCCTGAATCCCCAAAGACCTCTTCCTCTGCATGGGAAGGATGGGTTAGAAATTTTTGCTGTTGAAGATTATTTATATTTCTTTTCCCTCTCTGATTATTTCCTCTCCTGAACAATGCTTAAAGTCCCTGCAACTCTCATCTGACTTCTCATCATGGGCGCTCTTCACTCAGGAGTGCTCTGTCTCTTTCCTTTGCCAACTATGCCTCACTGGGATGTCATGTCTCCACTGGGACCTCTACCCAACTTGAAGAAAAGTCCAAGGGAAAGGAAGAGAATGAGAACAAAACTGACCCAGGAAAAGTCTGCAGTGATCAAAACTGTTCACTCTGAAATATGAAAATTATTTCCCAAGTGGAAAAATGTCAAAAGAAAACCAGATGACATCCAACTTCACAAGCTGGAAATTTTACTGACGGATGGGAGGAGGTAGATCTTAATACTACTCTAATCCACCACTGAATTACAATGGCCTTGGCAAGGAGCCCTCTCCAAGTAAGGAAGTTTCTCCTTCCATCCTTCTCAACCACTTTATCAGGAAGTGGGAAGAACTTTGAGTTCCTTAGGAAAAATGAAATCACGAGTGAAGTAAAGAAAACCAAAAGAACAATTGACAAAATGATCACAATAACATAAAGAAAAATGGCATCAAAAGACATAAGAATTCGGTAAAAGGACCTCGACTCCAGATGAATGACAGTAAAACACACTTCAAAGAGGTGGTGGGTGATATATGGGGGGAAGAACGAGGTATATACAGTCAGAAGTGATGCCTATGTTATCTTGCCTAAATGCATTTCTTTGTTTTAAGGGAAGGTTCTATGGGGTGGTAACACTGCTGAGTGAAAAAATGTTTTTAAAAAAAGTTATCAATCAGATAATAATTTTTAAAAAAGAAAATGAATGGGTTGGCCTAGCTAATCCATAAAGTCCTTGGATGAGTTCTAAATCATCTGTTCACAAATCGTATTAACAAATTAGTCATGGTTCTTCATGAACATAGAGAATTCTCACAGCATTTTAAGATGAAAAAAGAACTTACTAGTGCTATTAATATTGATCTTTAAAATGAACCATTAAAGAGTTTTTACTTTGCTTTTTTTAAAAAGCATGAAATAGTATTGGAATTAGAAGAGAATTTAGAGGTCACCTCGTCAAATCTCTCACCCTATGCCTTTTACAACATCCCCTATACTTTGCTATGGGTGGCTGGGTGGCACAGTGCATAGAGTGCCAGGCCAGGAGTCAGGAAGACGGACTCATCTCCCTGAGTTCAATTCTGGCCTCAGACACTTAATTGCTGTGTGACCCTGGGCAAGTCACTTAACTCTGTTTGCCTCAGTTTCCTCATCTGTCAAGTGAACTGAGAAGGAATGGCAAACTACTCCAGTATCTTTGCCAAGAAAACTCCAAAAATGGGATCATAAAGAGACGGACATGATTAAAATGATTAAACACCATCACCTAGGTACTACTTGAAGATCTCCAATGATGAATGAATGAATGAATGAATGAATGAATGAATGAATGAATGAAATAGTATTTATTAAATTCTTACCATGTACCAAGCCTGGTGCTAGGCAGTGGAAATATGAAGACAAAAGTGAGACAATTTCTGTCCTCAGAAAGGTTACATGCTAGTAGGGGGAAGTAACACACATAGGGCAGTGGTAGCAAAGGAAAAGAGCTTTGGTCTGGGGAATCACAAAAATAGTGGAGCCATGGGGAGCCCACTGTCATTACTCTTTCCAGAAGCAATGGTAGTGTTAAGCAAGAAGTGGAAAGAGGAAATAGCTATGAAGAGGCAGAGTACTCCTTTAGACAATGGAGGGTGAGAGTGGGGTGGTTAGATGTTTAGAATGATGGATGTGAAACACGGTCTGGAATCAGTTAGGTATCATTGAGTTAAGGGAATTTTTATTCACTTGCTCACTGGGTCAGATCAAGTCCCAAGATAAATGAGTTAACTCATCCAGTGATAGAGGTCTAGTACCTGGTTCAAATGTAGCTATTTTGTGAAAAGAAAAATGGGAGTGAGACTTACTGCCTTAGAGGGCTTCCCATTTAAATTTTAGAAAGGCTTAATTGTTTTTTTTTTAAATATTTATTTTTAGTTTTCAACATTCACTTTGATAGGATTTTGAGTTTTAAAATTTCTCCTCCTCCTTTCCTACCTGCCTCCCCAAGACAGCATGTAATCTGAAACAGGTTATATACATGTACAATCATATTAAACATGTTTCAGCATTAGTCAAATTATAAAAAAGAATTAGAACCAAAGGAAAAAAGTCAAGAAAGAAAAAAACAAAAAAAAGAAAGAAAATAGTGTGCTTTGACCTACATTCAGACTTTACAGTTCTTTCTCTGAAAGTAGACAGGGTTTTACCTTCGCAAGTCTTTTGAAATTGTCTTAGATCATTTGATTGCTGAGAAGAGTTAAGTTTATCAAAGTTGGTCATCATACAATGTTGCTGTTACTGTATACAGTGTTCTCCTGGTTCTGCTCACTTCACTCAGCATCAGTTCATTCACATCTTTCCTGGTTTTTCTGATGTCTACCCGTTCATCATTTCTTATAGAATAATAGTATTCTAATACATTTATATACTACAACTTACTCAGCCATTCCCCAATGGATGGGCATCCCCTCAATTTCCAATTCTTGGCCACCACAAAAAGAGCTGCTATAAATACTTTTTGTACATGTGGGTCCTTTTCCCTTTTTTATGATCTCTTTGGGATACAGACCTAGAAGTGGCATTGTTGGGTCAAAGGATATGCACCTTTTTATAGCCCTTTGGGCATACCGTGCTCTCCAGAATAGCAGGATCAATTCACAACTCCACCAACAATGCATTAGTGTTCCGATTTTCCCACATCTTCAACATTTATCATTCTCCTGTTTTATCATATCAGCCAACTGACAGGTGTGATGTAGTACCTCAGCATTATTTTAACTTACATTTCTCTAATCAATAGTGATTTAGAGCCTTTTTTCATATGACCATAGATGGCTTTAATTTCTTAATCTGAAATTTACCTGTTCATATGCTTTGACCATTTATCAATTGGGGAATGACTTGTACTCTTATAAATTTGACCCAGTTCTCTATATATTTTGGAAATGAAGCTTTTATCAGAGACACTGGCTGTCAAAATTGTTTTTCAGCTTTCTGCTTCCCTTCTAATCTTGGATTCATTGGCTTTGTTTGTGCAAAAACTTTTTAATTTAATGTAACTAAAATTATCCATTTTGTATTTTACGATATTCTCTATATCTTATTTGGAGGTCACAAATTCTTCCCTTCTCCATGGATCTGACAGGCAAACGATTCCTTGCTCACCAATTTGTTTATGGTATCACCCTTTATGTCTAAATCATGTACCCATTTTGACTTGGTATATGGTATAAAATGTTGCTCTATGCCTAGTTTCTGGAAAAGTCTGATTGTTAAGAAAGGTCTTTCTGATACTGACCCCAAATCTGTATCTATTATAAGGTGTACACAGCCAAGGGCAGCTAGGAGTTTTCTTCTCTTCTTAAAGCATAGGGTTGACTGGATGACCACTAAAGTTTGCTCTTACATATACCATGACGATAGTAATAATTAGCATTTATACTTAATTAAGGTTTGCAAACTGCTTCACAAATATTTTATTCTCATATCTCTCACAACCCTGAGAAGTATGTGGTGATATACACCATTTTGAGGTGATATCTCCATTTTCTAGATGGTGAAACTGAGATAGACAGAGGTTAAGCTAGGTTAAATTTAACTACTGAATGGCTGTTGCCTCAGATAAACTGAGACCTGAGGAAGACCTTAGCTTAAAAAAGCCAACATCTCTCACTGCATCCTGGGCAATCACCAGATGTTCCAACCTACATCTTGCCACAGGACTTCAATGAGTCTGGAGGAGAAAGTGAAGCTGTTGACTTGCAAGCTCTGCCTCACTTAAATCCAATCCATCCTCTTCAAGAACAAAGGACCACCAACCACCACCAAGAACACGCAGTACTTAGGGGTCAGGAAGACTGGAGTTCAAATCCAGCCACAGCCTCTTACTAACTGTATGATCTTGGGCAAGTCACCCATCTATAAAATAGTTATGGTAACAACAGCAATTACTTTCCAGAGCCATTTTCTCGACTGAGTTCGTATTTGTAAAGTAAGTACTACATAAATCAGTTATTAGTACAATGACATGTTCAGCTAGTAAATGGCTGAGGTAGAATTTGAACTCAGGTTCATTCACTGTTACCTAGCTGCCTGCTATGAAGTCTCTCATCTTTCAGGTCAACATACAAAACAGCAAAATTCCTATTCCTGAAGGGATGGGAAAAGAAGCCCTTATCCTCTCCATTCCCATTAGCTTAAAAAAACCCCAAAAAGCCTCCAAAATAATCCCACCACCCAAATCTCTGGCTGGGAGAATTTAGGTCAGGACAAAAAAAATGTTTATGGGCTTATCTGGGTTAATATGCCTGTGATTAGGTAGTCAGCTTTCTTTTAAAAAGTCTTCTTCAGCAAATTATAACTAGCAACTCCGAGAATTTAAAGTAAACTTAAAACACACCAAACTCATACTTCTCTGGACTGGCCTTCCAGACTCAGGGTGCACAAGGACACAGATTTTTTTTAACATGTTCTCAGATCACAGAGCAGGAATTTGGTTGGAGCTGTCCTTGATGATGAGAACAATAGATTGATAGAATGTTAGAGCAGGAAGAGGCCCTCAGAGGTTATCTATTACTGAGATCCCCTTCTATTACCAAGGAGACTGGACTGACCCAATGCTGTTTGAGTAACTTAAAAGCAACCCTTTCCTCATTATTAATCCCAATACACCAATATGACAATCACAGGCTCACAGGCCTAGACCTGGGGAGGACCTTAGATGTCACTGAGCACAATTCCCCCATATTACATGGGGAAACTGAGGTTCCAGAGGAGTTGAGGAACTTGTCCAGGGTTGCACAGTATTTGAAATAGGATCTGAACACAAATCAGACCACAATGGAAAGAACACTGGCTCCGTTCTCATAAGCCTGACTTTTAATCGGTGGGATTTTGGGCAAGTCCTTTAAGTGTCCTCAGTTTCTAAATCTATAAAATATGATGACTGGACTGGATGGCATCTGAGGTCCGAGGTCCATTCCAGCTCTCTCCATGAGTCTATAATGTTGCTTCCTTCTAAGAAAAAGGAAATAGAGGAATGACACCTCATATCCACAGGATACCAACATTAAGTGACTCTTTGTTACAGAGGGAGATACGGACAAACTGAAAAATATTTGTGGTCAGTGAGAAGGGAAGTTTGTTATGCTATCACTTTAAGGCTTTCTAGCAGCATCATTCCTGGTGTGCCTGGATTCTGTCATTCTGACTCTAGCCTATTGTGCTGAAGGTTAGTTGGATTTGTGGATAATGGCAACCTACAGGTTTTCTATTTATTGGAGCATGTCCCCTTTGCTTTCCTCCATCTCAGGACATTTGGAAAATGAGAAATAAGTATCCTGGACACAAGGTTAATCGATGGCTACTCTCCTCCAAATCCATTTGGCTTTGGACTGGGGCCCTGGGGTTATCTATTGGATCTTGATGGATGGAGATCTGGGAGGGGCTCCATTCGAAAGGGAACTGTCTCCAGGTGTTTTCATTTCACCCAAGGTGAGGCAGTCAATTACCTTTTTCTAAGCCTAAACACTACAGAAGACTATTAGAAATTGACAAGACATTATCTGTTAGCAAGTGTGAATGGTGCATCCTGCATCTCCAGCAGAGATGGAAATTAAGCTGTCTACTTGGCAGTACAGGGGGGTGGAAGTGGGGGGCAGGCAATAAGACAGGGGGGTGGAAGTGGGGGGCAGGCAATAAGGCTCTAACAAAGTACAATTTCTTTTTTTTTATGTTTTTAAAACATTTCTATTTAAAGTTTTGAGTTCCAAATTATATCCCTCCTCCCTCTCCCCTCCTCTCTCCTTGAGATAGTAAGCAATCAGATACAGGTTATACATGTGCAGTTATGCAGAATTTTTTAAATGCATTTTCCACTCCCACTCCCCAATCCCCATCTATCTCCCTCTTCTCAGAAACACACAAACAACAAACGTGAGTTTGCAAAATTAACTCAGCTAAAATTCACTGGGGCCAGCTCTGACCGCCTAATGCATACCAAATACAGAGTTTCCCAAGGAAACCACAAAGGATTGGCTCTGTTTCTTTCCTAGAGGCTTTCTAGCCCTTTGGTTTGCAAACAGAACTACCCCATTAAGTAACTTTCCATGCCACAAATGAGCTTCCAAGGTGGGCTAGAAGTCACATCCCCATTTGGGTTATAGGACTCTGGGATTTTATTTCTTGTGAGTCTATTGAATTCTCCTCTTCCAGGAGGGTTTCCCAGATTAGGTATCTGGATGGGATAAAGTGCTGGACTTGGAACCAGAAAGACTTGCGTTCACATCCTATCTCTAACACTTAATAGTTGTATGACCCCGGGCAAACCACTTCATATCTCTGTTTCCACATCTGTAAAGTGGGGATAATAACAGCACCTACTTTATGAGGTTTGTTGTGGTTGCTGATATTTGTCCTTTATTCTTGAAGCAGGATGGGACATCAGGGAGGTGACGTTATGACATGCAAGTGAACTGGATTTAAGTGGAGTGTGTATAAAATCACCAGCCTCACTTTTTCCTTTGGAGCTATCTGGGTCCAGTGGCCAGATATATATTAGGACAACTGAGGTTCTCTATTGTGAGGATTGAATGAGATAACATATGTAAAATGTTTTGTAGGACTTGAAGTTTTAAATGTGGGCTTTAACGTGTGACAAAGAATTGTAGATGAAATATATGCCCATCCATTTGAGTGAAGTGTCTTAAATCTTTTTTAAAGTCATAGACCCTTCTGGCAATCTGGTAAAACCCCACAGACAAGTTCTCAGAATAATGTTTTTAAATGTATAAAGTAAAATATATAGAATTATAAGGGAAACTAATTATACTGAAAAACATTAATCAAAATGTAAAAAAAAAAAAGGTCCCAGACCCCAGGTTAAGAAACCCTAAATTTAAGAACAGCTGAAGGAACTGTAGTTTCTTGAATGTAGTAACATAGACATGTAAAGTGGAAAGAATATTCCATCTGGGTTCAAACTCCACCTTCACTAGCTGTGTGACCTTGGGAAAGTCACAACTGTCCTGGGCTAGATGGCCCAAGAAGTCCCTTCTGGCTCTAGATTTTTCAACGACCCTATGAAGGAGGAATTCTGAGAAACCTAGAAAGATCTCTAGAACAGAATGAAAGGAAAATGAAAAGAACAAGATTAACAATGTAGATGAAAAGATCAGTGAAAGGAAGATGAAATCAGAGTTGCTGAAAAATCAGTGACCGTCCAGCAAAGAAAGATCCTGAAAGCACACCTCCCTCTTCAAATAAGAGGCGCAGGGGGCAGCTTAGGGCACAGTGTGGTACACGGTCAAAGGCAGCCTCTGAGTATTTCTGCATAATGGTTTTTCTTTATTATAGGGGAGGGTTCAATGGAGGGGGGCAAGGGAAGGGGCAGAAATGACTGATATAAAAATGAAAGGCTTCAGCAAAATGTATTTTCTTTTAGAAATGTGGGTTGTGTCCCTGGCCCTCTGCTCTCTTCATGCTGCAAATTACCCTGAATCCCAGTTTCTTCATTTGTAAGATGGTGGGGTTGTACTCTGTGATGGCCAAGGTCCCTGCTAGCTATAAGGGCATTCAGGAGACACCCACTCATAGATTCCTCCATGTCTTAGCCCCTCTTGTTCCTTCAGGATCCAGTATAGAGCCTTGCACATGCAGGTGTCAGATAAGCGTTGACCTCCTTTAGCTAAATGTTTTTCCCCTTTCCCCCTGGCCCATCCTTGGTCACCATGCCTCTTAAAACCTGACTCAAAACTCTCCCCCTCCTCCTGATGAATCCTCCTCTGATCGCTTATGATTCTGTAACCTCCTCCTTATTTTACATCACATCTATCTGATTATTTTGCATGCCTTGCTTTTTGTTCTGTTTTTACCCATCCTGAAATTCAATGTTAACTTTGGAAGGCCAGGCATATACCCAAAGAAGAGAGTGCCTCTTACAGAAGATGCAGGAGACTAGGTTCTGATTCCAAGATCGGTTACTAATTAGCTGACTGTACTTAGACCATCTTTGGAGATGTTTTTTAAAGCTTCCTAAAACAGGTGGTATTTGAAGTGATTCTTCAAAAAAGCAGCCCAGGATTCTAAGAAATGGAGATGATGAGCTAGGGAATGCATCCCAGGCATGGGAGATAGCCAGGACAAAGGCTTGGAAGAAGAGTTGTATTGGAGAGCCAATAAGGAGGACAGCCAGGCAGTGGAGTGGACAGAGCACTAGGCTCAGGAAGATCTGAGTTCAGATCCAGTCTCAGACCTGGGACACCCTGTAAGCCTTAGTTTCCTCATTTGTAAAAGGAGCTGGAAAAGGATATGGCAAACCACTCCAGTATCTTTGCCAAGAAAACCCCAAATGGGGTCATGAAGAGCCAGACATGACTGAAAAATAACAACAGCAAGGAAGCCAGTATGGCTGGATCAGAATTCTCAGGGGGGAGTAAAGTATAAGAAAACAGGAAATGTAGGAAAGGGTTACTGAAGAGCTTTACATGCAAATGAAAATTTAGAGTTGGAGATGATCTATACCTCACACAGTCGTCTGGTGCAATCCTCAATTTTATAAAATAGGATACTGAGGCTTAGAGAGGCCCAAGGCCATGCAGAAAGGAACCAATATGAAACAGGGCCTCTGACTCCTGCTCCTGAAGATACAGTGTCCTAGGTTCAGATGCTGCTGGTCAGCAGGACTTCCTGGGAAGGGAGTTCCCTACACCAGCCAAGTGGACTTAGCTCCCTCCCTCAGCTTTTCCAGAGAATGGATCACTCAGGATGCTTCTATAGATCCTCAGTGGCTGAACTTAGATTGTCATTTGCTCCCTTGTTTATCTTTCCTCTGAGGATGAAAACATCCAACTAGTTCCTCAATTTGGGGCCTGTCTCCTACATCCAAACAAAATCTGTCCAGCCCTGGATCAGATGACTTCTAAGATCTCTTCCAGTTCCAAAAGTCTGTAATATAACTACTGACCAATCAATATTTTAATGAACTTCTCTTTCTTTCCTTCCTTCTTTTGGAAAGTTCACTATCTTAAGTAGGTTGTGGATCTATAAATACATAAATAAATCATACATCACGAGATTACCCCACTAGGACCCTGGGGGATCCTATTCAAGAGGAGCCAGACTTAATTTCCTCCTAATTCTGTATTGATTCTTTATGTGATCTTTTTATTTCCAGATCAGTTCAGAGAAAAAAGGAAAAGAAGACAGATGACAACCATGACAATAATAAAGACAGTGGCTTTCATTTACACAGACCTATTTAAGACGTACAAATCGCTGAACATAAACCATCTCATCTGATCCTCTGGACAACCCTGGGAGTCAGGTACTAGTGCTCCTGACATCTCCATTTTAGAGAGGAGAAAACTGAAGCTCAAAGTAGTTAAGTGATTTGCCCAGAGTTCCTAGGAACTGTGAGAGGCAAGGATGGAAACTCAGAGTCAGGAAGGCCTGGGTTCAAGTCCTGCCATAATAGTACACATACTGGCTGTGTGGCCTTGGGCAAGTCACTTATGAGACAGCTAGGTGGTTCAGTGGATAGAGCACTGGACCTTGAGCCAGGAAGACCTGAATTCAAATCCGACCTCAGACACTTACTAGCTTTGCGATCCTAGGCAAGTCACTTTAATCTCTTCCTGCCTCAGTTTCCTTACCTGTGAAATGGGAGTAATAACAGCATCTCCCCCCACCCCCCAAGGTTTTCGGAGGGTCACATGAGACAATATTTGAAAAGTGCTTTGTAATACAAACCTTGAAGAGCTACAAAAACGTTAACTACTGCTGCTTAATCTCCCAGTGCCCTAGGCAACTACAGGACTATAAATTTCAGACCTGTACTGGCAGTGTCCTCATCTGGGAATTCCCTATACCAATGAAATCACCGCTCTAGTCCTCAGCCCAGTCTTCCCAACTCCAAGCCTAGTTACTCTATCCATGCTATCCCTAGGAAGACAGGATGTCTATGATGAAACAGGCTGCCTCTGGAGACAGCAGGCTTCCCAGCTAACGGGAGATTAAAGAAGACAGGGAGGGGTAATTTCTCCTTCACAGGCTTGTGCCTCTGGGATCCCTGGTCTCTTCCTTTTCTCTTTCTGTGTGGCCCTTCTCCCCTAACCCAGTTCACTAAGGTACAACCTCATCCACAGTACACAGCCACGTAACAAAACGTCATCTTTACCCAACAATACGAGGGCATCTCAGGCTACAGATTACCCACAGCCAGGTGAGATCCTGGTAAAGTCACAGGTTTTAAAAAAAAAAGACTCTTCCAGTCACTGGCTCCAGCTCTAGCCCCAAATGTTCCTCTTTCTTCTAAACTCAGGCCCAAGTTCAGTACTCTCTCAACTTCCTTGGCCCCTAGAGATGTAGGGGCCTTTTCATTCTGAGTCTCACCACCACGTGAACCAATGACACAGTCCACGTCCCTACAGCTGGGGTGGGGACCCAGTACAGAGGGGCAGAATTTAAGGACCTGAGGGCCACATGCATCTTCCAAGCTGCAGGTTTCCCACCCCTGACCTACAGTCTACCCACCAAAGTCCCAAACCAGCTTTTCCTTTGTTCCGGGTACTCAGCACTGACTCAGTTTCTTTGACTTGAAGAGTCTATTCCTTTGGCTTATATAGCAACTACTCACATCCTACAATATTCCTCCCCATTCTCCTCTTCTCTTGGTTTTTGTTTTTAATGCTTTCCTAGTGTGTTATTTTAATGTTTTAAAGTGCATTTAGGTCATTCTGGGTTCTCTCCCCACTTGGTTTCCAGGTTTTTTTCCCCCCTGAAAGCCTCCAAATTGGTCTGTCACAATCCAGATCCACAATCCAGTCACTCTCAACCTATCCACAGGGTTTGCCTATTTCTCCAGTCAGTCAACAAGCATCTATTAAGCACTCACTAGGGTTCCAGGCACCATGCTAGGTGCTAGGCATACAGAGGCAAATGAAATAGTACCTGCCCTCAAAAAGGTTACATTCTAATGGAGGAAACAACAGGTAATAAATACACACAGGATATAAAAATAAATAAGTAAAGGCAATTTGGGGGAAGCAGGAGAGAATAAGAAAAGGTTTCCAAAACAGAGGTACCCTGGCACCCTCTCATTTTCCTGCCTACTATTTTTTTTTTTTGTCAATGCTGAACAACAATTCCCCAACCTCTAATGACCGTTCAATTCTTCCATCCCCAGCCTGGCTGGAGATACCCCTCTGATCCACAATGAATCAGGGGGAGGCTTTTTCCCTTAGCCCCCCATTTCTGGCTGACAATGGGTTGAGCTCTCCTCTACTTGCCCTCTGCTCCTGATATACTGAGCCATTTATACCCTGTAAGGCCCGAGTTTCCCCAAGTTAGATCTAAGGGTGGCCTGTGAAGGGGGCCCTTTGTACCTTCATTTGATGGTACTTCCTGTGCCCTGTTTTAAATCATCCCCAAGGTAGCTATAAGGCTGAGCCAGAACCATCGCTTGCAATGGGTCACAGGAGACAGCAGGTGGGGGGGAGAGAAGGAAGTACCAGCTACTTCTGCCAATCATTCCTGCTGTCTCCTGAGTACTTTCAGTTCCATCAGGGCTCACCCAGGGGATCTATCTTTATTTAGCAGTTCTGTCATTTTTATTTATATCTATGCAGACTCAGATCATGTTAACTGGAGAAGGGTGGTGGTGGACGGGACATTTTTTGAATGAGACTGTGAGAAGGCTCCTGCTGACTTTCATTCTGGGTGACTCCTATGGCAAGAAATCAGAAAACCCTAACTTCACCTGGAGCCTCCAACTGTGGTGGTGATGCAGCTTTATCAGGCTTTCAGGGCCCATTTGCCCACATTTTTTTTTTTAGGCCAACAGCTCAAACAAAGCATCTCTCCCTTCTCCTGGGTCTGTGCAGGCAGCTCACTCTAAATCGGCCCCCTCAGCATGTGCTCAGTCCTGCCCTTCTAATCTCCAGCCTCATGCACCCCTACATCCTCCAGATACTGCCCTGGGCCTTGGCTGCCACCACTGTAAAGACACTCACCCTGCTGACAGCTCCCACTTCTTCCAAGGAGGTCTGGGCACTGCTACCCTGAAGATTACAGCCCAGGCTCCAACTCCATTATCAACTGTGACGCCATTCAAGGATTTGATCTCAGCTCACTGTCTGCTTTAACCAAAGAGCTGTTGAATGTGGGGCTGATGTACATTGTATTTTGACTCCTGTCTTACACTGGGCCTTAATTGATTGTTCAGAAGCCCCTCCCCCAGCCCTCCCACCCTGTTCCTCTCATGAAAGAGGGTTTTGAAAGTAAGACAGAAAAAAAAAATCTCAGCTGGAATCACGTACTGGGGGCAGAAAACGAACTGCAAGCTTTGCTACAAAAACTAGGACAGAGTTCTCTCGAGCAAGTCTCCAGGTATCGCTCAGACGGCAACAGGATATCATGGTCCTTAAAATATGCACACGCTATTACAATGTTTCCTGATTAAGGCAGGCTGTGGCAGTGCTTCATAAATTTCAGGCATTAACTGGGAATTTCAAAACCTGGACAATTACTGGCCCTTCAGGAGGACCCTTTCTGAAGCACCACAGGCCATTCATTTAATTCATTTTCTAGGTTCTTTTTTAATGCAAAATATGCTAATATGTTTCAGAACTGCCACTAGGAAATCCTCCTGGAAACTGGGGGGGCCTCCTTTTTGGCTGAAGTTGACAATCAGGGGCTAGTGGGCACTGGGTGCATTGAGAATAATGGTCTATTTTCCCCCCAGTGAAGAAAAGGGGGCCCAACGCCATGAGATTCAAATGTTCCTTTGTGGTCCCCTGGGCAGCATTACCCGAGAAAAGGTACAGCCACCCTCCCAGTCACACACAAGGTGAATAATGAGCTCTATTCTCTGAGCCTAAATTCCTTCCTTGGTAGTAAGTAATGCAGTTGGGGTTGGTTATTAACTACTTCTGGCCCTAGAGGATAACTGAGATGAAAAGAAAGAAAATGAAAGATAACACTAGAAATCACTGAAATCTGAGGAGAAACCACACCTGCCATGCTGTGCTGACAGAAGACAGGTTCAAGCTTTTTGCCTCAGTTTCTCCTCTCTGCATAGTGGCAATAGTAGTAATAATATTGGGAGTCTGCCTCACAGAGGGGCTAGATAAACTAAATGCCATCTCGAGCACCACAAGGAACCTTGGTTCTCCCACACACAAATTGGCATCTGAGCATCAATTAATTGGAAACTGAATCAGATCTCTATTCCATTCATTCATTCATTCAACAAGTGTTTGCTGCTTAGCATGCCCTCCATGTGAGAGGCAGCAGGGGGTATGTAGTATGCAAAGGGCTGGGGCATTTTGGAATCAGAAAGACCAGGATATAAATCCTGCATCTTGACATATCAGCTTTGTGGCTAATGCTAAATCACTCAATCTCAGTGCTCCTGGAAGTTTTCTCAGATTACAAATTACTCCTTCATAGTTCCCAAAGTGGGTTTCCTCATCTACAAAATGAGGGCACTAAATTGTCTATGAAGCTCCTTCTGGCTCTAGAGCCATGATCTTACATGGAGAATGTTTCCAGTGTTTCCTTGCTCATGTTCTTTCCAGAGACTGAAAAGTCCTCCCCTTCCCTTCTCCCTTCATTTCTCATCCAGCCAAAGGCCAATTTAATTGTCACTTCCTCCAGGAAGGCTTCCTTGCCTTACCCTCCACCTTTCACCTCCCAAGTCTCAAGATAAGCACCTTAGGTCTTCTGCTCCCCAGCTCTCCCCAACATACCCCAAACACTTAGATTTGCACACTTATGAACTGAATCACAGGAAGAAGGAAGAGAATAGCTAGATTCCATGCAGGAAACCAAATGTGACATTGACAGAGCCTGAGTTGGATGGGACCCCAGTGGCCATGGAATGTAACCTGTCCCTGAGTAGGAGTCCCTTTACAACACCCTTGGTCATGCAGTCTCTACTTGAAACTTTCCAATGGGATGGCACCCACCATCACCTGAAGAAGCCCATTTCACTTACAGACAGTCCTGCTGTCAAGAAGGTTTTCCCTATATTCTGTCTTTTCGGTCCTTAAAGAATAAGTCTTTTCTACAGGACATTTATTTCTCCATAAGCCCTCACTTCGTTGAGTCCTTTCTTCTCCAAGTTAAATTAGTCAGTCAATCCTTAAATCAGCACCCTGACCCCTTTCCTGTGGGCAGACCCCAGCTTATCACGTCTTTCTCCAAAATACTGATTAATAACTATACTTTGGATTCAGTCATTCAACCAGTTATGAATCTACACTTTCATCTAGCCCACATCTCCCCAGCCCGTCCACAAGAAGAGCAGACAAACCTCTGTCAAATGCTTAGCTAAAGTCCAGGCAAACTACACTGACAGAACTCTTACAACCCTATCATAGAGAGAAAAAAGATTAGTCTAATAACTATATTTACATAAGTCTTACAACCCTGTCATAAAGAGAAAAAAGATTAGTCTAAGAACATCGATCACTGTTTCCTATTCTGGATATGGTAACATCCTTTGATATTTGGTAATATACTCCATACAACACACCCAAACTGTTAGGTTCTGTGATTCCTTCCTTCTACTGTCCGAATTCCACTCAGCAAATTAGTCACATGAAGGAAGAAACATTCTAAGCTGCTATGCTGAAACCTATCATGATTCCACCTACCATGGCAGTCAACAAGGCAGGGTTTCCCAAACCTTCTTGGTCTGCAGAAAAAGAACATCAGGGGCAACATCTACCACCCTTGCTCCCAATGACCACTGCACCAAGAAGCTTCAGCTGGATAAATGTAAAGAGTAGCATGAACTGGATGTAACACCAGTGAGGGGGAACATCAGTAAAGTATGCATCAGGGGAAGACACAAAAGCACAGGAAACAGTCCTGTGGTCTGAGGCCCACCTGGAGAGTGAGACAATCTAAACTCCTTAAAAGTGCTGAAGGGGTCCTGAGTGGGAAAAGTTTAAAAAGTGCTGGAAAAGGCTGGGTGCTGGAAGGGATCTCAGAGGCCAGAGTTGAAGTAACTTGCCCCTGGTCATCCAATTAGTTGGTGTAAAAGACGTAATTCACACCTAGGTTTCCAGACTTCAGGTCCAGTGCTATTCTCAGGACACTAGAATCCTTCATTCGCTAACCAAACACTTACGAAATGGTGATTTTTTGCAAGGTGTTAGGAATCAGTCCGGAATTAGCACCCCTTTGTTAAGTGTTTATCACTGCAAGGCACTGAGTGATAGGGTTTGGAAACAGAGTGCCTACCCTCAGAATGTTTGTACTGTATTTGGGGAGACAATTTGTAGGTACAGAATAAGGATGAGGTCTAACGAGTTCAAATCCAAGATTCTTATGCTGGACTATGTTGCTTTAGCTTTCTTTGCCTTAGATTCTTCTATGCATGTGAAGCAGAGATAAATAAGGATTACGAGGGCTTCTTCTTATGATGTTGTATGAGGGTAATACTGTGAAGTTTTTTGTACATTTTATAAATCTTAAGATGTTCTATATGGGAAAAAATGCTGGCTTTGATTCAGGAGGAGTTTAGTCGTTTCTGACTCTTTGTGACCCCACCATTTGGGACTTTCTTGGCAAAGATACTGGAGTGATTTGCCATTTCCTTCTCTAGCTTATTTGTAGACAAGGAAGCAAATAGGGTTAAGTGATTTGCTCAGAGTGGCACAGCTAGTAAGTGTCTGAGACTAGATTTGAACTCAAGCCTTCTCAACTCCAGGCCAGGCACTCTATCCACTGTACCACTTATCCACCCTTGATTCAGGAGACCTGGGTTCACATCCTTCCCTTATCACTTATGAACTGGGTGACCCTGGGCAAGTCACTTAATTTCTTGGGTCTTCAGTTTCCTGTAAAATCAGGTTAGACTACACGGCTTCTAAGGTCCCTTCTAGCTTTAAATCTAGGACTATAAACCAAATAAACACTGAATTATCAATACTATTGTTTCTGGGGTCACATGAGCTAGAGTAGGTCAGTAAATAGAAGAGTTAAGTCAGCTGGTAGGATAAAAGGAAAATTCAGCATCTGAATTACCAAAGCAAATTCTGGAGCCTAATCCAGAAAGCAGAATTTTTTCGGGAAGGCCAACCCTAAGAGGGCACTATTAATATTCTCCTCTTGGAGGATCCCAGTGAGCCTTTTTACAAACTAACACTGAACCGCTAAGTCCATGTGTGGACCACTCCCCACCCCCATCCCACAAGGCTAAAGTGTAACTCCTAGGCCTCGGTCACACTACTCCCCTTCCCCCTCCAATAAACTTGCTTAGAGTGAGGTAGAGGGGGGGAGGGTGTGACTCACAATGCAAGCCTTGGTTTGGTCAGAATGCAGCTCAGAGCTTTTAATCTGATGCTGCAGCGAGAGGCTCAGGCAGGCAGGCATCCAGCCATCAGGAAAACAAGAGCCTCGCTTGCCTCGGGGCCAGGGCTAGGTTCGGCCTGCCCAGGACACTCCCTGGACCCCTAGGAGTTCGGGGTAGTGCTCTTCTCAAGGTTGAGGAGATGCAGGGCCTGCCTTTACAAGGCTGTGTTGGAATTTACCTACAACATACCTTCAAAGAATTGGCAAAGACAACAGTGCTAAAAGCAGGCTACCGCTGTTAGCATAACAGCAATCTTAGAGCACTCTGTGGCATTTCCCAGAAGAAAAGGAGGATATTTTAAAGAGTTCCTTTCCTTGCCCTGGTTGCAAGGTTACCGAGAAAGAGCAATGCTGTTCTCCCCTGGGCAAGTGACTTAACCTCTCTGAGTCTGTTTCCTCATCTGTAAAATGAGAGAATTAGAATGTGTTCTCTAAGGTAATAACTCTAAGTGTAGGGCACAATTATTTCTATGATCCCTGAAATTCTATGACACTACAATTCCTCTCTTAAAATTGAGATGAAAAACAACTGCAATTCAATTTCTACCATTTATCTCTTTACATTTTAGATTTGTCCAACACCCTGTCTTCCCAGGGCAATGTAGGCTAAGTTGCAGGCTCTTCTCTTTTTTTTGGGGGGGGGGGGGGGCGGTGACAGTAATGCAATATCTTTTGTGGGCTTCCTGTTCTGTTCCCTAATATCTTCCAAGATTACCCCCCCAAGTTTGGGTATACTAGATTTTCAGCATTGGAGTCCAGAGGACCAAAAACAGCAGGGAGGAAGGAGGAGGAAGGTGGTGGGAAAGAATCCTCCAACACCCCTGTCTAAAGCAATGACCACAATGACAAAAAAAATCCATGCAACGGATTGCCCAAGCACCCCAATAGAAACCAAATGCCTTTTGGTCCAAATAGAAAAATAACCCCAGAGCAGCAACTGTGAAAGATCAGGCATCAACCTTTTCAGGAGCCTGCTCCACTCTCTCCTAGGCTTTTTTTTTTTTTTTTTTTTTTTTACAATCACACAACTGGCCAGCCTCCCCTCCTCACCACTCCACCCCACTAAGTCTTCAGGGCCCCAGCCAGCAAAGGGAGAGCAGAGGGCAGGGCTGGAGAGCCAGCAACAATGTGGAGCAGTGATATCAGCAGGAGGGAAAGCAAACAGGGCTTCATGGGTAGTAGAGTCAATCACACCCCCTTTTCAGAATTCAGAATCTCCCTTTAAAATTTTAAGACCTTTGCAAGTTTATCCAAGGTTCCCTTTCATGGGTGCACATGATGGATAGTTTCTTATGGTTGGGGCTCTCATTTATTTATTTCGAACTGCCATCCAAACTCATTATCCTCTGCACACCATGAGAAACGTGCTAGGATTTCCTGAGAAGGAGATGGTGTCTCTGTCCTGGCTCTGGGAGAGACAATAATGGACTGAGAAATCTTTTGGTTTAAAGGCTGGAGGGAGGAGGCTTTTGGGTAATCATAGTGTGGATGAGAAGTGAGAATATGAATTAGAAACTTTGGGAAGGTAGGAACAGTGGAATTTGGGACAGATGACCTGAGGCAGCCCCTCTCAAGCCATTCCATAACATGAGGAACTTTTTCGGCTTCCTTTCTATGTCTGGAGAGATAAAAAACTTTTTTAAAAAATATAAATTTAAAAAGTAACAATTTTCTTACCTGAAGAGTTTTCCTTTCTCACTCACAGGGTTTGGTAAAGTCTTTTCCTATCAATCAGAAAACAGTACATTAATTATTTTTCTGCCAGCTCCTTTCTCTCCCAACTCCCCTCCCTAGCTTGTTCAATGACAAACTGAGGCCATTTGAGTGACAATAACATGGAATTGGCAATGGAAGAGATGGTAATTCTGCCTGGGTATCTTTGCACTGCCCATTCCCCATGCCTAAAATATATACTCCCTCTTCAGCTCTGTCTTACAGAATCTCTCTCTTCCTTCAAGATGAAACTCAAATACCACCTTCTCAAGAGCGTTTCCCAATTCTCCCCAACTGCCAGGGTCCTCCCTCCTAGACCACCCTGCATTTATCTTGTATATAAATGCTTATATATATAATACATATGTGTATATACATACAAATAATATATGTGCATGTATTAACAGGTAAACTCCTTGAGATTAGGGAATGTCTGGCACACAGTAGGCACTTAATAAATCCTTGATGACTGACTGATGATCCTACTCATGTTTGGAGCTGACCCCTCAGTCCTACAGAGAGAAGAGCCATGGCTTTGGCGTCAGTGGAGATCAGGGCTTAAAACTAGCTTCTAACATATACTAGTTGCGTGACCATGGGCAAGTGACCACCCTTCTGACCCTCAATATTCTCATCTTTAAAATTAGGGAGATGATGTCTATCATAGCATTGTTGTGGGGGCCAAATTAGATAATGTATGAATTAGTTTTGTAAATCTTAAAAGTGTGGCGTGAATATTCATTTACTCATTCATTTTAGAGCTAGGAGGGACCTTGGAGATTCATCTTGTCAAATACCCTCATTTTACAAATGAAGCAAGATAAAGTTATTTATAAGATTATACAGGTAGGGGAATGGCCAAGGCAGGATTTGAACACAGGTCCTCTGACTCCCTATCTGCTATTATTTTTAGGGTCTCTAAGAAGCATGATTTTTTAATAGACTATAAATATGGATCTACTTGCCAGTGTCTACAGGGTTAATGGGGAGATATTCTCTCCTAAAAGAGGCCTACCAGGACCCTGGCAAATCAGTAAATTGTGGCCTCAGTAGGCTCAATCTCACACATCCAGCAGCATACAAAGCACATGACAGCCCAGCTGAGTATTCTGCTGTCTCAGTGGGGGTTCTGAGACAGGGAGGAGAACAGAATACATCAACCATGGCAGACCGCTTGGGAGAGGGAGGTCTGAGAGCAGAACTTTTTTTTTTAACCCAAAATTTGAATAATAATGGCAATTTTAAAAATGTATTATTACTGTTAAACATTAGATCACCCCTTATTTTTGCCAAGTGTTTTCAACTGTCTCCATCCCCCTACTTTCTATGCATACAGACCAGACCTCTGTTACCCTGTCCCTTCCCCCACCCCTACTTCCCCCCACCCCCCAAACTCCAATTGCTGGATTAATAGTCACCCAGAGGCAGACGTGAGAAGAACTGGGAGAGAGAGGGAAGCCAAGGCAACAGCCGTGGGGCCTTTCACAAACAGATATTTTCTGCAGACTCTCAGCTTTGATTAGCATATATTAAGAAAAAGGGCAAAAAAAAGTTGCTAGTCTTCCCTCGGCAAAGAAAGCCTTGAGATCTGTAACTCGATGCCCCATCACAGGGTGAATCAGATCCAGACACAATAATGAGAACTCATTCCAAAAGGGCTTTCAAGTTTACAAAGTGTTTTCTTTACTCACAACTCAGTGAGGCAGGTAGGGCAAGGATATCTGTCTCCCCCTTCTGCAGGTACTGAGAGGAGTAAGAACTTGCCCAGCTAGTGAGTTTTACTGTCAAAATTCGAATCCAGGTCCCAGAAAAAAAGGAAAAGTGGAGAGGTGGGAAAGATAATCAGTTCTAAATTACTTTATATAAGATGATAATGTCTAGAATTAAAAAGGGAAAGGTAGGTAAATTTCTCTACACAAGGAAAAACATCCTTAATAATTAAGAGCTCCCCAAAAGTGAAAAAAGTTGCTTTCAAAAGTAGTGAGCTTGCTGGAGCTCTTCAAGCAGAGAACTAGTCAGAGATGCTGTAGGGGGATTCATTCCGATAAGGTCCCAATGGAAGACTTCAGAGGCTCCTTACAGTAGGCCCTAAGGAAATGCCTCCTAGCCGGCTTTCCCTAAGTGATCTTCTCTGTCCTTGGTTTCCACTATAAAATAAGGAGATTGAATTAGATCTCCAAGGTCTCTTCCAGTGAAAAGGTTTTGATTCCTATGTGGAGATTCTACAATTCCTAGACAGCTGGAAGAGTCTTCAGGGGCCAATTAGTACAACTCTGCTTCCTTTGACAGGAGTTAGCCAAAGCCCAGATGGTTAAGAGACTGACCCAAGGTCACAAAGGCATTAAGTGGCAGAACTGGGATTTGAACTCTGGTCCCATGACTCCAAGTTCAGAGTTGTCTCCACTGTACCACTGGGCAACATACAGCATAAACTATAATATATGTAATATTTAAATATATTATAAATATATAAAACTAGAAAAAGGTATGCACAAAAGATTCAGATTCAAGTCCTTGATCTATTACTTCATAAATCAGTTTGTTTACTCTTGTAATCTTCAGTTTACTATATGTAAAACTAAGAGATAATAACAGTCTCAATGCTTATCTCTTTCAATTCTGGAGGCAGCTAGATGGCTCAGTGGACAGCTAGGTCTGGGGTCAGAAGAACCGAGTTCAGATTTGGTCTCAGGTTCTTACTAAATGTGACTTACCTTGGGTATGTCATTTACAATCTGTCTGCCTGCCTTCTAGAACTGTTGTGAGGATCAGAAGAAATAATGTTCATAAGGCCCTTAGCACAGTGCCTGGCACATGATCAGTTACTTGTTCAATCTTTTTCACTCATATCTAATTCTTTGTGATCCCACTGGAGATTTTTTTTTGGCAGATATACTAGGAGGGTTTGCCATTCCCTTCTCCAGTTCATTTGACAGATCAGGAAACTGAGGCAAACAGGATTAAGTAACTTGCCCAGGGTCACACATCTAGTAAGTGTGTAAGGTAAGATTTGAACTCAGGAAGATGTGTCTTCCTGACTCCAGGCCCAGCCTTCTATCCCGTGGGCCACCGAGCTGCCCCGGCACATAGTAGGTACCATGTAAATGTTAGCTATTGTTATTACTATCATCATCATCACTGCACAAACCTAAAAGCACTAGATAAATATAAGCCGTGAATTATGTTCCTTACCATGATTATTCTCCTGACTTGGGCTAGCAAAAAGTAGACTATCACTACAAAAAAATCTCCTGGGAAATAAATATATACTTGATTTCCATTTCTAAAAATCTAGTAGGAATGATCTGCATTGGAGACAGACTTGTTTGTTTAGAAAATCAGTTCCCAGTCTTTTCTGAGGATGAGGACCCTTTTAAATATTAAGATATTTCTTAGACTCACACATGGCAGTATGTGGTACTTATTACTGGTCATGGAACCCAAAGGGAGCCATTGTTATTAGAGTTCTTCCCCTAAGATTGTCAAGCTGTATGACCACTCTTTGGCAGGAGATGTAGCAGAAGTAATTTCTGCTTCATGTGGTGGTTAGACTACCAAAGAATTACAGAATTTCAGAGTAGTAAGGGATCTCAGTGGCCATCCAATCCAGCCTACGCCTGGACAAGAATCCTCCCTACTTCAAATTGAAGTGATGTGAAGAATTCCAGTGAGGCAGAACCTGATCATTCATTCCACTTGTAGACATTTCTGATTTTTACCCAGCATTCTCCCTAAATTTCACTTTGCTGTCCAGTACTTCTAGTTCCGAAATCTGGGCTCCAACAGAATGAAACTGATACTTCTTCCAAATGACAGACCTTTAAATACTTCTCGAAGATATCTAATATTCCTGTCCCTGCAATTTTTTTTTTATGCAGACTACACACAACAAATCTTCATATAGGTTGGCTGCCCCCTTCTTGGCACTCCCCAGTTGACCCACATCCTTTCTGCATGTGGGGTCAGCTCTGACTGGACACAATAGCCAAGATGTGACCTGGCTGGATGACTTTTTCATGTATGTCCCTGAAATTTTATAGTTCTAGTGAAAGAAGGAAGATTTGCTCTTGGTTTGATAGAGTATCCCACAGCTCCTCCTCTGCCTACCCCAGATAACCCATCCTTCATAGATCACTGGCTCACAGATTTTAGAACTAAAAGGGTTGGTAGAGGCTGCTGAGTCCAACTCCTTCATTTTGTGTGAGAAAACTGAGAAAAAAATATGACAAAAAAACTGTTTTTCATGAGAAAACTGAGGCCCAGAAAAGTGAAGTAACTTGCCCCAGGTTCACACAGCAAAGGATAGGCTGGATTTGAGTCCAGAGTTTCCATGATTCCACATCCAGAGCATGACATTACTTTCCCCAGAATTAGAATGGGAAAGGTAGGTAAATTCCTCTATACAAGGAAAAACTTCCTTAACAATTAAGAGCTCTCCAAAAGTGCAAAGGACTGCCTTGAAAAGCAGCGAGCTTTTGGCCCTGGAGCTCTTTAAGCAGAGGATGGTCAGAGATGTTGTAGGAGGGATTCATGCTAGGGTCCAATTGGAAGGCTTCAGAGGCTCCTTACATTGTAGCAGGCCCTCAGGAAATGCCTCCTAGCTGGCTTTCCATAAGTGACCTCCTTGGTCTTCAATTTCCTTAAATTAAGGGACTGAAAGTCTCCTTCAGAACTAAGGTTCTGATTCCTGCATGGAGTCTACAATTACGAATCCAGTGCTCCCCCAAAGCACCCCCTAGCCCCCGTCCTTTGCTAATTCCCACACTAACTTTCCTTCTTTCTAACAAGCAGGGTGCCTATCTAGCACACTGCCATGACACCTAAGGGGTACTCAAGATACCACTTTGGCTAGGGAGATCATAGGACCTGAGTGTCTACCTGGGCCTGGCCTCAGGCCTAGCTTGGGTTTCCCAGTGATCAGTCTGCCAGGTCCAATCGGGTCTCTCTTTCCATCCTGCACTCACTTTCTCTCTCTTCCTCCCTCACCTAGGGAGTAGCAATTCTGGCTCTATGGAGGTCCTGATCATTCCTACAGTGAGCACTTGCGATGTGACAAGCATGGGATTGTGACTTCAGCAGGGAATAAAGCAGCAGGACCTGATCGACTCCTAAGCAACGCAGATCCTGTTTGGATGTGAGCGTCCTCGGCACTGAAACAAAAACAAGTTCCTCCCCTGGTGGGATGTGGGTGCCAAGTCTCAGTCTGAGGCTACGTGTGAAAGTAAAGTTCTAATCCGAAGTGAGAAGCAGCTCAGGAATTAAAGGGTCAGAGTGCCACGCTGATCTCAAGGCACAGTCACCCCTGGGTGTTGGGACACTTGGGTAGTGGATCATGGCAAGCAACTGCCCAGGAAACAATACCAAAGACAAAAGTTTTGTTCAATATAATTTAAAAAATAAATAAAATCTTTTTAAAGGAAAAAAGAATGTTTTGTGGGTACATGTTCTCTCCTTTCTGCAATGTCAGATCTCGGCTTAAGTTTTGGAGACAGGGCTGGAACTGACTCAGACTTTGTTCACTTGGGGCCTCTGATAAAGGCCTTTGAGCCACGGTGACTGGCGTCAATGCTCAGCTCAGTGATCAGAATTACTTGACAATGGAGAGCCAGGCCAGGAAAGCTTCTGCTGTCCATGTCAAGCTCCATGGAGCAGCAAACAAGGACGAAGCTGGGGCACAGGAGAGGGAGTCAGAAGCCCCTAAGTTCCAGGTCTTAAAAAGCTGAGAGTTAGGACAACTCTATGCCCTACATTCCACAGTGGTAAAATAAGGCTGGAGAAAACAACAGCTGACATTTATAAAGGGCTTCTAAGATTTGCCCAAAACACTTTCCATTGATAATCTTCATTTGATCTTTATAACAATCCTCTGAGGTGCCTAGGCCAGGTATTATTAGGAAACTGAGGCTAGTTTCCCTGTGGTCACACTGCTAACCAGTGTCAAAGGCCTCTTAGGAACCCTGGCTTCTCCTGACTCCATGCACAGTCTAGGACTTGTGGATTGCCAGGCCCACAGCAAATCCTGTAGGCCATCTGTACACCTTTACGTTCTGGTCGTGATTCTATCCTCTTCCCCTATTTCAAAGGGCAACTAAACTCAAGGCAGCTATTTTTATCCTTTTAAGTGGAAACCTCCTTGTAGTTAGAAGATTGGATGTGGGTAGACAAATTCAGTTCAATTCAATACACATTTACGAAACACCTGCCCTTGCACTAAGTGCCAAGGATGGGGTACAAAATTTAGATAAGACACAGTGACTCCCTCCTCAGGAAATTTACAGCCTTATAAGGGGAAAGGACACATACATAAATAATTATAATACAAAATAATACAGGATAAGGGAATGAAAGAATCGAAAAGTGGTTTTGCAGGTTCAGGTTTGTAATGAGACTCATCATTCCAGAGTAGGGGGAGGAGAAGGTAACTTCTCCGGCAAGGAGGGCTTCCTGGGATAGTACTGAAGCTGATGAAGAATTCAACAGATGTGGGGAAGCACTCCACGCAAAAATCCTAGTTGGAAGGGACCTTAGAAATCACTGACTCCAACCCCTTTCATTTCACAGGAGAAAACTGGGCCTAGAAAAGTGAAATGACTTGACTAGGGTCATGCAGCCAGTATGTGTCTTACACAGGATTTGATCCCAGGTCTTCCTGAGGATAAGTACAATGCGCTAGCCTGAACACCAGGCTACCTTTCCACAGGGAAAAGTATGATCAAATTCTGTTTTTGGCAGGGAAGAGGGTGAAAAAGGGGTAGGGAAGGAACAATTTCTAATTACATCTCTACCCACACTGAAGGATAGTTGTATAGAAAGGAAAGTGTCATAGCTTTGAGTGACAGGTTAAAGAGTCTAAATTGAGGAAGTGATAGGGATCTCCTTAAGGGTTTTTAGATTAGAAGAAGGTCCACAAGGGGTTTACAGTTTTGCTTGCAGGGTGCCACTGAGAGCCATCTCTGGATCCAGGGCTATCTGATATGGGGATTATGAGCACCTGAAAGCAACTCACTAGTAGAAATTTTTCAGTCTACTGGGTTAAAGAGGTTACAAAGGTCATGATACTAGATCACAAACAGAGATCATTTTACATACCTTATTTCATCTTATCTTCCTAATACCTATGGGGTCATAAAATGTTAGTTACAAGGGATCTGGTCCAAATCCTTTCTCCCGTTCTCAACAATTTTACAGATGAAGAAAATGAGGCCAAAAGAGCCTCAAAGACCCAATGTCACAAAGCTTAGTGGCAAAGCTGAGATGTGAAGTTGGGTTCCTAGATCCCTAGTTAAATGCTTTCCCACTATATTACATAGCAGTTATTCCTTATAAAGACTACATTCAATGGAAGTTTTGTCAAGGTTCCTACTAGGTCCAAAGCACTAGACTAGTCATGGGGAATTAGGGTGGAGAAGGGAAGCACACAAAGATGGCAAGGGGAGGAGAGGAAAAATCATTTACATAGTATCTACTATGCGCCATGAACTAATCTAAGCATTTAACAAATATCTCATATAAAGAGTTCCTGCTTTTCAGGAATTCATAATTTTGCTGGGAAAACAAGAAAATCACAGTCACTTGGAAAGCTCAAGAATTAGAGACAACAGTACGAAATATCCCAAGACCTCGTGTGTGTGTGTGTGTGTGTGTGTGTGTGTGTGTGTGTGTGTGTGTGTGTGTGTGTGTGTGTGTGTGTGTGTGTGTGTGTGTGTGTGTGTGTGTATTTTATAGGAGCTGACTCCTGGCTATAAGTTAATGCTCTATAAGGAGGGAAAGTTCACTGGGGGCTTTGGAGACAGGTAAGCTTCCTGGAGGAGGTGGGGACTGTAGCTGGACCTTGGAGGATGCAGATTATTTAGAAAATAGTGGGGTAGAAATTTAAGTGAGTGGATTAGGTGGTCAAAGTTATAAGCAAGGTACATATTATTTTCACAGAAGGACCACTGCTCACCACTTTCCAAACATGCCACAAGCTGAATATCTCTTCTGGTGCCTTAGTTTGCCTTAAACCATTTCTTGTACTTGAAATTTCCTCCCCTAGCCTGGCTGCTTAACATTTGATTAATTCTTTAAAATAAAACTCAACTGTTTGTACCTCCATAAGGCCTTTCCTGAATACCCCAGATGGAAGGGACTGCTCTTAATCTGATAGCATCTCCTTTCCTACTTTTATGTACTTTCCATATTCTAATCTGAATTATAGTAATTTCTTACTCCCTAGGATCAATCAATCAATTAACATTTATTAAGCACTTACTATGTGCCCGGCACAATTGTGGCTAATTGCCACAATTTAGTTAAGGGTCTATGACTTAAAGGTAGAAGGGGCCTCAGAGACCAATTAGTTTAACCTTATCATCTTTCAGATGAGGAAACAGGTGCAGGAGGGGAGGGAGTTAAGTGACTTGTGCAAGTAATGGTACCACACTGCATGTACATTGTCACAGAGACAGTAAGCCTCTTAGAATTGGGAGGTTTGTTGTTCAGTTGGGTTCAACTCTTCTTGTCCTATTTAGAGTTTTCTTGGTAAACCTACTGGAGAGGTTTGCTATTTCCTCCTCCGGCTCATTTTACAGATGAGGAAACTGAGGAAAACAGGGTGAAGTGACTTGCCCAGGGTCACACAGCTAGCAAATGTCTGAGGACAGATTTGAACTTGGGAAGAGTCTTCCTGACTCCAGGCCTGGAACTCTATTCATCCCAGAATCAGGGAGACGAGTTCAAATCTACTCTCAAACACTTACTAGCTGTGTATGACTGCACAAGTCACTTAACATTTGTCTGCCTCAACTTCCGCATCTGTAAAACAAGGATAATGATAGCACTTACCTCCTAGGGTTGTTGTTAGGATAATATAAGACTTGTAAAGTGTTCTGTAAACCTTAAAGTTCTATATAAATGCTAGTTATCTTTATTAAAATATTTACCATTAAATTATTATTAAAATCATTAAATTACAACTAATGTTCTGATTTGTTTTGCTTAAGTGTAGCTTCTTTGTTACAAAGAAAGTTCCATGGACGCAAGGGGAAGAAATTGTTGAGAAGTAATAGCCATTTTAAAAAATCAATAAAACATTTACCTTTTTTCTTAAAAGACATGATATTTGATTCAGCATATCAAGACAACCCAATCCATGTTGTATACTTCCTAAGACTCGGGGGGGTAAAACCTGCCCAGCCAGAGTTAAAACTCAGAATAAAACTCTGCCAGTTTAAAATTGTGCTTTCTCATCTTCTTCCCCAAGTACTCCTCGGAAGGTCTAATTATAGTGACTTCTATTTTCTTGTAAATAATCACGTCTGTCATAACTGATTTAAAGATTCTGAGCTGGCAATCATGACATCCTGAGCCAATGTGTCAATTTCCCCGAACAGGCTGTGAGCAAAAGTTGCATGAGATGGAAGGAAGAAAAAAGTGAGTCACAGTCTTATAGATGGCAGAGAGACCAATATGGGCATTTTCACAACAGCAACATCAACAGAAACTCTTCAACGTGGTGCATGGGTGTCATCCCATCTGCAATCTATAGCAACATAAAACTTACATGCCAGCTCCAGGAGAGGGGAAAATCTTAGTGGGAAGTCACTAGGAGAAGTTTGGCGGCTTGAACATTTATTGAGTCTGAAGAGAAACCCTGCTAATATTCCAACATTTTTTCTTCTAGTTCTTGGAAAGTAAGAAGAAATGACTGTTACACACGATTCACTGACTATTGAGTCTTAAAGGCTAATCCGAGTTTAAGAAATGAACATGTATAGAGACAGGCCTTCAATCCATAGTAATCACACCTCTACCTCCTTTCTAATTACCCTAACTAGAAACAGTTGTATTCTAGTCAGACACAAGATGAAAGATGTTTGTTGGGGAGCCCTGCTATTGGGAATGGTGTAGGGTGCAAGGAGACATTTTTTTTTCTTGGTCTAGACTAGTTATATCATGGGTGTGGAAAAACTCCCTCTGGTAATCTGGATTGACAGTGCATCTATTACTTACTGTTTTAGAGAGTTGCCTAGGGCACTGAAAAATTAAGTGACTTGCCTGTGGTCACTCCACTAGTCAAGTTGAGGCAGAATTTGAATCCAAGCCTTCCAGACTCCAAGGACAGTTAAATCCATGTGGCTGCTCCAGAAGGAGAAATATTTTGAGGACCAGCTATGTAAGCACCTACTAACACATCAGGGCTCCCTCAGGTCATCTTACAATTAACATTTATTAAGCACCTATTATGTACTAGATACAAGGATAAGTACGAGGCATACCAAGAAAGGCAGAAACAGTCCCCTCTCTCTAGGAGCTCAGTCTAATGAGATACACAACATCCAAACAATTATGCACAAAGATGAATAAAGCGGAGATAATCTCTGAGGGAAGGCTCCACAGAACAAGGGGGAAAGAACCTTCTTTGGCCCTACCCACTAACAGGAACAGATCCACAGGTCTTGGCACAAGATGCCACAGAACTTGAATCCAGGTGACAGAATTCTTGGGATGGAGCTAGGCTTTGGGGGTCTGACTTCTCCCTGCTGAGTATTAGTCACCATGGAATAACAAGACTTGCTTGGCAGGCTGTCTGCAATCACTTTACTTTTTCCTATTAACATGCACACAAAACATTTTGGCCACCTTCAAGATTTCCTTTTAGGCTTTCCCTTCTTACTGATCAGAACTAGAGAGAAGAGATGAAATAGCAGAGTGTCTAATGCAGGAGATAATACCATTTTAGCCTTTTACTCCCCACCTCCTTACATCCATGTTTCCCAAGTCAGAAGGAAAAATAGGAAAATTCAAAGGAAAATGGAGTTTCAATAGCCTCAGCAAACTGCCTGGGAATCTCTGGTCAAGATGTATTTTTTTCATTAGACCATGTAAAATGTCAAAAGGAAGTACATTATCTAGAAGGGTCATAAGAACAGTATTCACTCATAATTTTGGTGGCATTTTTAAGGTTTGCTAAAGGCTTTCCTCACAAATAAATTGGTGTGTTAAACTTTCAAATATTATTACCCTTGTTCTACAGATGAGAAAATAAGTCCTGAGAGGTCAAGAGACTTGATCATGATCATATATTAAGCACTGAAACTGAGGCCCAGGACCCCCCAGGACTCTGGGTTGACACAGACTGCTGCCAAACTTAACTTAACCTGAAAAGGTCAATTTCTCTTCCTCTGGTTTTTGCTTCTACTTGGATTAATCCAAGGTCTCCAAAATAAAAGCAGATAGGTGGCATAATGGATAGAGCACCAGTCCTGAAGTCAGGAGGACCTGAGATCCAATCTGACCTCAGACACTTGACAATTAAGTGACCCTAGGCGAGTCACTTAACCCCCACTGCCTCACCAAAAAAACCCAAAACACAATAAAACTTAGGTACTCTAGTATAGGTATCCCCAAAGTAGGTAGCTGTTTTACATTAAGTTCTAGACTGAATATCACTAATTTTAAAAGCTGAAAGGAACCTTAGAGGTCACTTTATTGAACTCTCTAATAAACCAGATTTGACTATATAGGAAACATTCCTGACTCAGTGATTTAGACACTTCTCACCCAAAGCAGCTGAACAGTGGGAAACTTCCTACCCTACCTTTTGGATAACAGTCAAATGTCACCAGAAGCTCTGGTGTAACTTCCTGGTTTCCTCTAGGCTAAAGCATCATAGATCTGATATTTTAAGTCAGGCCTGCTCTGGTGCTCTAATATTCATTCAGGTACCACCCAAAGCCCTCAGCGCTACAAGAACAGGCTCTCAGTAGTTGCCATCCCAACACTGTGCGAATCAATTCTACTTACAAGTACTGTGATGAAGTATAAGACCTTCACTTGTTAAATGATGACTTAATTTTCTTACTTCTCCCACTACCACCACCGATGGCGTTCCCCTCCATCCCCACCCTCAGTCCTCCAGTAGAGAAGCCAAACCCACCACACCCTCTTTCCTACCCACTGTTTCTTTCTGCTCTTCTCCATCCTGGAGGCAGCCTGACCTATACACTAACATAGCACAGTAGATACAGGCTGGACTTGGAATGGGGAAGACCGTGGTTCAAATCTTCCCTCTGACACTAACTAGTTTGTGTGCCAATGGGCAAGTTTGCTTAAATTCTTCCAGGGTTGTTAGGAGACATAAACATGAAGTACATTGAGAAACTTAATGTGACATATAAATGTTGGTTCTCACTACGAGCTGTAAAATAAAGAAGTCTCATTATTTCTGGTTCTCCCTTGTCTATTTTCTAGTTTTTAACTGAGACCAAAAGATTTTTAAGACTGCTAGGATTTGGTGCCTGCACCTGCTATTCTCCCCTTATTTCGTCACTCCATTATTTCCCTTAATATTTTAGAGTTTTTGTTCCTCCAAATGATTTTTAAAGTTTTATTGGCTCTGTAAGGAATCCTTTTATTAATCTGATTGACATGACACTAAAACTGCAGGTTCACTCTGTTAGTTTCATCGTTTTTATAATATTGGCACAGTCCAACCATGGATATTGCTCCCACTATTTATCTATTTCTTTAAGGAGCACACATAAATACTGAGCCTATTTTGATAGACTGATTCCCAAATATTTTATACATTTTGCCATTATTTTGAATGAAATTCCTCTATTATTGCCTTTTGGATTCTGTTGTTATTACGTAGAAATGCCATTGATTTATAGCCTGAAACTGATGAAAATATTGTCTCCATTTTCTTTGCTGATTACTTAGAATTGTCTAAGCACACCCATGTCATCAGCAAGTAAAGGTAATTTTGTGTTTTCTTTTCCTGTTGTTATGTCTCTAATTTGTTTCTCGTCTTATTGCTACTGTTGGCATTTCTAGAATTAAATAATAGCAAGGACAGTGGGCATGCTTGCTTTATTCCTGTATTTACCGAAAAAATCTATAGGGTATTTCCACCGCATATGACAGATACTTGCTTTGGTTTTAGATACTCTTTATCATACTTAAAAAAAAAAAAAAAAGATCCCACCACGTGTATAATCTGTAGGGGTTTTGGTATACATGAACACTATACTTTGCCAAAGACTTTCTATACATCTCCTGAAATAATTATAAGGTTTTAGACAATTTTGCTTTTAATACAATTAAAATTTGTTGGTTTTGCCCCCTAATATTGAATCATCCTTGCCTGGTATAAATCCAACTTGGATTCTTGGATGAACTGCATTCTATTTAAAAGGATTTTATTTAAAATTTTTGAATTAATATTCATTAATGATATATTGGGTCTATAGTTCTTCTTTGCTGTATTTTTCTCTAATTTAGGTTATGAGGACTACATTTGTCTAATAAAAGGAGTCTGGTTTGTGCTTAACAATAATTTATATGCTATTGGTACTGTTTCTTAAAAGCTTGATGGCCATTGTTATAAATCCATAAAAACATGAATTTTTTCCTTGATAGTTCTTCTACAGCTAATTCTCAGATCTTCTCCAAGATTTGAGTATTTTAGAGGTCTCTATTTGGTATTCATTCTGTTTGGGTATTTTATATTTTTGAAGGCAATTTCCCATTTCTTTTTTTTTTGTTGGCATATTACTGTGCATTATTCTGTTTTGATAATTAGTTTAATTTCTTCTAGTTTTGCTGTGACTTCATCTTGCTCATTTGTTCTTTTATTGATTTGATTTTCTGCCCTCTTCTTTTTAGTCAGGTTGGTTAAAGGTTTGGCACTTACTAGCTTTTCAAAGAACCAGCATATTGACTTAGAAAACCACAAATTAACATTATCTGAGTTATACTATATTTTTATTTGTTTAATTAAACATTTCCCAAATTAGATTTTAATCCAGTTCAGTTCCACTTAATTTTGCCTTCAGCTTAATGCCAGGCCCCCAGAGTTTAACACCTCTGTTGTAAGCAACAGACTGTACCTTACCTTCAGAGGTTGATACATCCTGAACTGATGTTCAAGAGAAAGGTAATGATAATAGAAACACTGCCCCAAGGAAGAAATTTTCTTGTCTCTCCTATTACAGGATCCAATCCTGCCCTAGGTCCTTCCTTTACTTTCTTTCCCATTTGCCATGTAATATCCTCTAAGCCCCCATCCCACCCTTTTGGATGTTAGATGCCCCGCCAAGAGCTCTAATTTTCCTTCTGCTAAGCAAGCATACTGTCCACGAAGGCACTACACTCTCTCATAGGAAGTGGTCTCTGTGCATCAACTCCCTTAAGATTAAATCCACTGTAAGGTCCTCATTTTTCATTACTAATATACTGCTTCCCATGGGAATTCTCTCATTAGGACTTTTTTGTCCTAGTGGGTTGAGATGTCCCTATGCTACCCTCCTATTTTAGTCCCTTCCTATGCCACCTCCCCCATTCTCTAGCAACCCCTCTTCTAGTCAAGAGACAAGGAATTGTCTTCCCTTTATTTTTTTCTCATTGATGTAAATAGAGTACATCACTCAATAAATATTTATTAAGCACTTACTATGTGTGAAGCACTGTGCTAAATTCTGGGAATACAAACAGGGGAAGGAAGGGAGATAGTACCTGCTCTCAAGGAGCTTATAGTTTAATGGAGGAAGACAAGACCTAAAAGGAAGCTAGAAGGGGGCAGGAGTGGGAGGGAGACAAAGGTATTATAATAGCGGCATAAGAGAGGAATGGAGAGGCTGGCCTGGGTGGCTTCTTACATGAAATTCTAGTAGGAACCATCCAACCAGACGAAGATGCCCAAGGGGTGACAGTATTTTCAATGTGTGAATTCCAGGAGTAGAGTGAGCTTCCAGGATGAAAAGCTGGGGCGCGGTGAAGCTTCTAGATGGTAAAGTAAGTCCAGCATGTGGTCCCCCACAAACACCTATGTGGACCCAGGTGTGTAGTCACTTCTCATGTGCTTTGTGGCAAGTGCCATGAGGTCAGCTCCTTCCTTTCCTTCCTATCTCCCCTTTCATGCTGTGGATTTAGACCCACAAAGCACACTGATTCATCTGCAAGGTGTGCTGTGGGTTTGAGTCTGTGGTGTTCTGGGCCATTTCTTCCACTGTCACTTCTCCTATTTCTTTAAATTATGCTTTCACTTTTACTACCTTGGTGTACTTCAGAAAGAAATCTATTAATGTGTCCACTGAAGCTGGTGAATCAAATAGATGCTTTTTGTTTTCCTATTTTTAATAGATTCTAGAGATAATAATTCATTTTATCATTTATTGTTTCCCTGGAAGTTTTATTTAGTTACCTTTTCTGTGTTTCTGTTGTTTGGGTGGCTTATAAGTCAAATAATCTGCTTGTCTGATGTTTGTAGGAATACTTTAAATGTTTCTTTTACTGAACATCTTTCTTTTATTTTTTCATCGCTCAGGTTCTCAAGTAAGTCATTTTGAGCTACTTCATGAACTCCTTTGCTTTTTAGAATATATTTTTCCATCCCCTTCTGAGGTTTCTGGATGCAGGACAGTCTCATATTATTCAAATTTCTTCTCCTTTACATACGAAAATATTTCTCTTGGTTGCTTGTAGAATGTGTTATTTGTCAATGAAATGATTAAGTTTAACTGTCATGCTTTGTAGTTTGAAGCAGTTTTGCAGTTGTTTTTCCCCCTAGAAAGGATCTGTGGATTCTTTTGACTGGCACTTTGTTTTCTGTATTCAGAAGTTCTGGGCAGTTTTCTTATATTGTTTCTTAGGTTTTTTGACCTATCATGTTTTGGGGGATGTTTATGATCCTTAAGTTGTCTCTACAATCCTGTCCTCACAACAAATGTGTTTTGCTTCAATAGAAATAGCAAGTTCTTTTAATGTTACTGCTTTTTGCTTCTCTTCTTCCAGACTGTATTCCCAAACAGTTGTTTCCTAGTTCACTTCTTTGGAGATGCTTGTCACTGTGAGCTCATGTTTTCCTATTCTGCTGTGCTGTTCCTGTTCTGCTGCACAGGCCATAAATTCTGTCATTTGTTTTCTTGTAACTTATTTCAAACTTCTGATTTCTCCTTCAAACTATTTGGGAATATCCTTCTATGGCTTCATGCTCCCTTGGGAATCTACAGGGTTCGGTGTTTTTTCAGGTGTTAAGTTCAACTTCCTTTGTTTTATGGTCTTTATTTAGAAAGGTTTGTTACTCTCAATGTTTTAGTAGCCATCTTTCCTTCTGTTTTATTATCTCCTCTGTTGATTTCTGTTTGTACTCTAGGTTTTTTAACTAATTTTTTCTTCCTCCTGAAATATCAGTAGCTTTCATCTTTTTTTCCCCTATGGCTCATGGTCTGACTTCTTCCCACTTTTGATAGTGATTTTACCCTGGGAATAAACTTCAAAGTTATCTCAGATTCCTCCCATGTTAGGGAATTTACTTTTCACCAGCCTTGATCCCTTCCCCAAATAGCTTCTGGAGTAATAAGACTGGCCCCCGCTGGATTCCAGTCCCTGTTCATTTAGGCTCAGCTAGCCTCATACACAGGTTCCTCCAATCTTTAGTTCTTTGATTAGGATGAACCAGCATCTTCTGTTTTTCAAGGAATCAGGAGAGGGTGAAATGAACTCTTCTTGGAAGAGTTTTTGCTGCCTTGGGTCTCCCTTACTCAGGGGCCACCCAAGAAGCAGGAAATCCAATCCAATTGCTCCTCTTCTCTTCTCTTCCTCCCCCACTATATAGGGAGAGTTGAGGTCAGTTCCTTGTTGTAATAAGGCACTGGGAGAAGAGAAGGGGTAGCATTTGCTGGCAAAGACTTTAACAGGAGTAAAGTCTCTGAGTGGGTTCTAAAGCACTAGCCTATGAGTCACAAGTTGGTTTGTTTACCCTGCTAGGGCACAGAGGTTGGTAGCGGGTGAGTGTTAAGTGAATGCCTTAAGGTTTGGCATTCTTCACTCTTAATTCATACAGTTGTGAGGCATCTTGCTTTCTTATCCTGTGGAAACAGCTGTAAGTGCTCTGCCTCTGGCACATAATTCCTATTATTATTTTTTTTAACCTATTTGGGACTGGGGAAAACATCTAGTCCTCCATCTTATTGGTCATATGATCAACAGGTCCGAAACCCTTCATTTAAAGATGAAAAACCTAAGGCACAGTGTTTAAGTGATATGCCCAGGATTTCAAAAAGTCAAAATCAGCACCAGATTAGGAGGATAAAGAAGAAAAGACAATGAATTTAGTTACTACTGCAGCTTTAACATGACCTATCCAAATATGTTATTGAGGCTGAATATTGGAATATGAATAAAAGGACAATTTTGAGTTATGTCACTTAAGTTACCTAATGCTGCTTAATATCCCTAAGCCTCAGTTTGTTTATCTGTAAACTGGAGAATAGAGCAGCTAGGTATATGTAGTATATGTAGACATGTAATAGCTGTGTGACTCTGGGCAAGTCACTTAACCCTTTTTGGCTCAGTTTCCTCATCTCTAAAATGAGAGACAGAAGGAAATGGCAAACTTCTCCAATATCTTTGCCAAGAAAACCCCCACAAAAGGATGACAGTCAGATACAACTGAACAACAAAGTAGGGAATCATGATACTTTTACCATGTGCCTGACAAGAGAGGAGACTCTCTTTAGAAGCCATGTAAGCTTCATTCCAGGCCTGAGCTGAATTCCACTAACTATGGCATATCACAGTAGAAGAACTAGATTCAAATCCTAGCATTTAGCACTTAATATTAAACGAGCTAAAATATGCAAAATATTTACAAAGTATTACATAACTGTTAGCTAATTATTACTATAATTACCTATATGACCTTGGACAAATCACTTAACCTCACTAGAACTCAGTTTTCTTATCTGTAAGATAAGGAAAATTTTATTCACAGTATCAAACTTTCTCATCTGTAAAATGGGGATAAGTATACTTGGAAACCGTCTACTTCACATGATTGTTCGGGAGATTTCAATATATTTCTATGTACTATTAATACCAGTATTTTGCTGGAATCTGTGATTTCTTCACTTTAGGAAGCTTCCTGATGAAGAATCTCCCTTACCAATCCATTCTGCATTTTATAGTCTTAGAGCTGCCTAATAAGGTTATGAAAAGATCAGTGTCCTAAAAGAGAGCACTATAATTCAGAGAGCTGTTCTAGGCATCAGGATAAAATGAGTTATTAATCAATCAATCAGTAAACACTTATTAAGTTCCTACTATGTGCCAGGCACCGTGCTAAGTGCTGGGGAGACAAAAAGGCAAAAGACAATTCCTGTCTTCAAGGACTTCATAATCTAATGATTATGCAAACAAATACATACAAACAAGCTATATGCAGGAGAAATAGAAAATAATCAAGGAAAGGAAAGGCACTAGAATTAAGAGAAGCTGGGAGAGGCTTCCTGTAAAAGATGAGATTTCAGCTTGAACTTAAAGGAAGCCAGGGAAGCCAGTTAGGTGGAGATGAGGAGGGAGACATCTTAGGCATAAGAGACTTCCAGAGGAAATGCCCAGAGCTCAGAGATGGAGTGCTGTACTTGTGGAACAGCCAGAAGCACTAGCCTACAGAATATATGTCAGGGAGTAAGGTGTAAGAAGACTGGAAAGGTAGGAGGAGGCTAGGTTATGAAGGGCTTTGAATGCCAAACAGAGCATTCTGTACTTGCTCTTGGAAGTGATAGGGAACCACTGGAGTTTATTGAGGAGAGAAGTAATATGATTAGACCTGGGCTTTGGGAAAATCACTTTGATAGCTGAATGGAGGACGGATTGGAATGGGAGAAGACCTGAGGCAGGCAGATCCACCAGCAGGCTACTGCAAGTAATCCTGGCATGAGGTGATGTGGGCCTGAACTAGAGGGATGGCAATGTCAGAGGAGAGAAGGCGGTACAGGAGAAAGATTCTGCAAAAGCAAAATCAACAGGCTATGATAACAGACTGGATGGTGGGTTGGTGGTGGAGGAGTAAGAGACAGTGAGGAGTGGGAAGTCTCTTGGGTTGCAGCAAGCCTGTGGGACTGGAAGGATGGTGTTATCCTCCACAGTAATAGAGGAGGTAGGAGGATGGGACCAACTAGGGCAACTAGGTCTACTGGACATCTAATTTGAGATATCTGAAAGGTAGGTACAGATGTGAGATTGGATATTAGCACAGAGATTGGGACAGGAAAGGCAAGTTTGAACACTGATAGCATAGATAGATGATAATTAAATCCTTGAAAGCTGATGAGATCACCAAGTGAAGAAGTATTAACAGAAAAGAGAAAAGGGCCCAGGACAGAACCCTGAGGGACATTTGCAGTTAGAGAGTATGATGTGGATGAGGACCCAGCTAAGGAGACAGAGGAGCAGTCAGACAGATAGGAGGAGAATCAGGACAGACCGGTGTTCAAAAAACCTAGAGAGAACACAGTATCAAGGAGGAGTGATCCACAGTGCCAAAAGCTGAAGAGAGGTCAAGGAGAATGAAGGCTGAGAAAAGGCCAATGATTTTGACAGCTAAGCGATCAACAGTAACTTTGGAGAGAACAGTTTTGGTGAAATGAGAAGGTTGGAAGCCAGACTGTAAAGGTTTAAGAAGAGAGTTGAGAGGAGAAAGAGTGGAGGCACCTATAACAGACAGCCTTTTGGAGGAATTTAGCTGTGCTCTGGGCCTCCATTCACTCATTCATAAAATGAATGGATCAGATTAGATTAACTCTAATCTGTACAGCTCCCAATTATATCATATACATACACGTATATTATATCATATACTTGGGATCATATATTCCCAAGTAAATGATCCCAAGTACTAAGATAGACTAACTAACATACAATGGGAAAAGCACTGGGTTTGGAGTTTGAACATGGGTTCAAATATATTATTATTATCTATATGACTCAGGGCAGGTAAAGTCCTCATGTATAAAATGTCCAAGTTGGACGATGTAGCCTTTAATTTTGAGTCAATGATTCCTCATACTACTAATTACACCTGAGCTTTATTCTGGCCAGAGATGGGTGATTCTTTAGTTAGGGGAATGGAAAGGAAGGAGTTGAGTGTTCACTCCTTGAAATGAAGGAAATGAGACAATCGCTTCACTTCTGCCCTGGGGTTATTTTGGCTTTCAGGTTCTCATATCCCACAATGCCAAGGTTGCGTGTCTTGGTACAGGAAAGGGGTGGACATGGGGATGGGGGAAGGAGGAAGATTGGGACCAAAGCCGGACAAGCTGAGGGGCCTCCTCATAGAGTTCAAACACCTTCTGTCAGGCAAGTGTCTGCTTTGCATAATGACACCACTTCCCAGGATTTCAGTGTCCCCTCCCCCTCCTAGGCACAAATATATCAATTGGAGGCCCAGCCCTCAGGAGAAGCCTTCCAGTCTCCTTTAGCAATTGGGAAAAGTGATTTCCCAAGATAAACAGGGGTACACAATTCAGTAAATAAACACTGCATTCCAATGGATGAGAGAGGGCTAGAAGGCTCTTTGGGTCCAGATTCAGTCTTCCCCACCAGAATGAGCCATTAACTTTGAAAGCCAAGCAGCCTGAGTTGGTAAATGTCCAAGTACTTTCCCTGCCCCCTCTCCTCTTTACTGTAAATCAGTTTCAGCCTAAATCCCAGGAGGTTTAGCCACATGAAGGCAAATAACTAACCTTTTTCCCCTGGGAAATGGGCAGAGAACCCTGTTTGCAACATATTTCACAGCCTTCCTGAAGTGAACTGGAAATTCTCTAGGGTTCATTTCCATTTTAAGGTCATGTAATTGTTTCACTGCAGCAGGAGTCCAAGCCCTGGGTTCAAAATTCCCTCTTTGCCATTTAGGATGTAAGATTCTGAGCTGGAAGAAGTCTTAGAGAGCCTAGACCCTCTCATTTTGGAGATGAAGAAACTAGGATTCAAGAGGGAAAGGGCCAGTATTCAAAAACGTAGTTCCAATTACAAATTTGATAACTCTTTCCACCATGATACATCTATACTAGCCATATACTGTCTACTATGTGACAAGTCACTCTTCTGCTCTCAATTCCTTCATTTCTAAAATGAGGGGCGAGATTACATGATGTGCCTTCCAGTTTTAAATCTATAATCCTTGTCTTTACTGAGAAAAAGGGGATAGACACTGAGCCTAGAGTCAGGAAGACTTGAGTCAAATACTTACTAGCTGTATGTACTGGACAAGTCATTTCACCCGTTTGCCTCTATTTCCTCAACTGTAAAATGGAGATAATAATAGCACTGAACTTCCAGGGGTGTTGTGAGGATCAAATGAGATAATATTTGTAAGGCTCTTAGCCCAGTGTCTGCCACACAATGGGCATTATACAAACCCAAATGCTATACATGAATATACACATACATATACATATCTACACAACAATACACATATACACACACACCTAAATACATATACATGCACACTACATATATGTATATAGGCACACACATATATGTGCATACTACATATATACATGTGTATATACATATATTATACACACAGAGTCTTTTCCCCCCCTTTTTTAAAGCTGCCCCTAAGTAATTGTTTGCATGGATAATCTTCATGGTGTTGTGGAAAGTACCAGAAACCCAAAGTCCCATGCTGACAAAATCATAGGTCCTTGACATTAGAATGATGATGATCACTTATGTTGCTGGTAGAAAGGATAGAAATCAAGAATATAAATGGCTTCTTTGGATGAAAAAAGGAAAGAAAGAAAAAAGCAGCTGCTACATTTTAATCTTCATGGTGGGGGGTTGTGTGGAGGGGAGGGAGATGGCTGCATGAGCAGGGAGTTGGCTAATAACTAGCTACTTTTCCCTTCGTCCCAAATCACTTGCCTTCTGAAACTGAAATATTACTCAGTGTTCTCCCAACGAACGCAAATATGAGCCCATATGTCAAACCTCCAGTCCTGAGGAAGCATCTCCCTAGCCCACACTTATAAAAACCCTGTAACAACAAGGATTCATTAAGGGAAGGCTGGAAATAAATTTTTTATTTAAAGTAATGGTTTTATTAAAACTATAATTCGCCCAAAGTGCTTGAGAATTTAACAAAGTGTGCAATTAGCAATAAATTGAGGAAAATATCTCTCTAAACTTAAGACAAGAAGAATTTCTAACGGCTGGCTTGGTGATTTTTTTTAATATAACATCTTATATTCATTAAAGAGCCTGATTTACAGGGTTTAATATCTATTTAGGTTGCACCACACTGAAACTTGGCATACAAAATTTCAGTCCAGATGTGTCTTTTTGGCTGTTCAAGTTTGCACACCAACACCCACATGCTGCTGAACAAAAGATTCCCAAACATCTAACTTTCCACTGCTCTGTCTTTTTACTTTCGTGTGAGCCTGCACACATGCACATGCATGTACATGCACACACACACTTTAACTGAGTTTGGGTTGTTTTGTTTACCAGACTCACGTGTCCTCTACAACCCACTGACCTCCAAGGGCCTATTGCTTAAGAAAATAATGTGACTTAGCAGTTCCAGTAACTGCTTGAGCAGAATAAAAACATTGCTTTTCTAAATGCTTGGTAAGTGCTTGGGATATTAACTGCTCCTCTCACACTGAACTTCAAGGGGCAGAAGAGACTTATTTGACCCTTAGACTGGACTTGGGGACAAAATTCATGTCAGAAGACACATGGGGGCAGGTGGGTACAGGCAAACAGCAAGCCATCCAGAAACGACAACATGCCCTGTCAAAATGGGAGGGTTTGGCTGACACTGGACCAGCTCCTACAGTGCAAAAGGATCCATTGGGTTGTGCAGTTCCCAAGGAATAGGTCTGGGGAAGAATGTCTCCTGACTGGTTTCTCTAGGAGAGAACTAAATGTGGCAGGTTGTTGGAGGAGGCAGCTGGCTTCCCTGTCTACTTTGTCTGAATAACTGGGAGACTGCCACAGACAGACAATCCCAGCCTGGGCACCACAGTCTCATCGGAATAAAGAAGCAGGGGAAATTGACAAAGAGGGGGAAGACAAAATGGTGGCAAAGGTTAAATAAAAGGCTAAGTGTTGAGGATACAAAAACAAAAGAGTCCCTACCCTCAAGGAGCTTATATTCTATTAGCAGAAAAGTGATCTGGTATCTACTGGCCTGACTTCTGACAAGTGTCCCCAAATTTGGCTAGCTGAATCTATGGTAACAGATACCACTTTCCTTGCCAAGAATTTCCAAGTTAAGACCTGCCTGAGCTTCTACTGCAGTGCAAAACCTCTGGGAGGTCAGGATGCCAGGAGACTTTAGAGTAAGCCTTTGTGGAGAGAAGGCTACCTGAGTATGAAAATAGAGAGTGTACACTATAAGAAATGACAGAGGCAAAGGAGTAAGAAATATGCAAAATTACAATGTAAATGGAAAGAACAAAAAACAAAAACCTGTAGAATTAATAAGTGACTAGGTTTTGTCTTGGTTTGGTTTTTTTGGCGGGGAGGGGAGTGTTGAAGCTGCTCCTAAATAATTATTTGTATAGTATTAATGAAAGCACGGATAATCTTCATGGACAGCTGCATGGGGCAGATAGAGCTCTGGGCCTGGAGTCGGGAAGATGTGAGTTCAAACTCGGCCTCAGATACTTACTAGCTGGGTGACTCTGGGCAAGTCATTTCACCCTGTTTGCCTCAGGTTCCTCATCTGTAAAATGGGCTGGAGAAGGAAATGGCAAAGCACTCTTGTATCTCTGCCAAGAAAACTCCAAATGAGGTCATGAAGACTCAGACACGAATGAAAGGATTGAGCAATAACAATAGCAAAAAGGGCAGTCTGCCTCAGAGAAGAGCTGAAGAAATGAGCTAACGTTGCTGCCTTCCTTCTGGAGTGGGGGAGATACATGGGACCACTGTGCCGCCACTGTCAGCCTTGTTTGTATGGGTTACTTTTGATGAAATTTCTTTTCTCTTTTTTTTTTTATTCTTTGGGTAGGGGAGGAAATAGGTGTACTTAGGAAAGAATGCTACATGAAAGTACAAAATAGCAATACATTTCTTTAAAGGAAAAGAAAATGTGTACTATTGGACAAGCATTCCAAAAACTTCTGTCCTATATTTACCAACATATTCATAGTAGCATTGTTTGTGGTGCTACTTTTGCAGAGCAGATTAAAAACAAGGTACAGTGTGTCAGTTCTGCTGCGACACCTGTTTAGAAAACTCCAATTTGTCCCAAAGAGATTGATAGATTATGAAATATTTTCAGTGTAACCCGATTTTCAAGTTCATTTCTGCTCATTTTCTCAAGAAACAGAGAGAATACAGAAAATTGCATCACTTTGAAATAACTCAAGTCTGTAATCCTTCTGATTCCTACTTCCTTAAAGCAAACTTTGGGTTTCCGTCAAGGTGACATGTCATATTTATGATACATTTTCTGGTGCAGCAGGAGCTGTGAGCATAGATGGCGTAGTTCTTGCCACTCACATTCCCTTCTGCCATGGCCTCTGATCTCCAAGGCCAGAGTTATGCCTATCCAACTTGCTGCACAGCCTTGGGCCAAGTCTGAATAGCAGCCCAAGGCCTCTGAAAAGGCTACTATTAATTGTAATATTTATGTATCTCTTAACTATTTAACATGTATAAAAGTGGGCAACTGTTTTTAAAAATTAGTTTCCTACCTTTTTCTTGTATGTGTTACTGATGAAATTTATGAGCACTGCGCCCTTAAACTCTATTTTCCCCCATAACCTCTATGTTTTGGGTTTTGGGGTTTTTTTTTGAGATTTTACGTAATTTGGTGCTTTTGAGGAACTCAGATATCTTGATGTGGCAGAACTGCCTATAGGTACCCATCAACTATGGAGTGGTTCAACAAACTGAGGAGTATGAATAGAACAGAATATTATTGGGAAGTAAGAAGTGATGAATAGGAGAAATTCAGAAAAACAAGGGGAGATTTGTATGAACTGACCTGGAGTGAAATAAGCAGAACTATATACACAATAATGACTGTAACAGAAATGTTAAACAAACAAACAAAAATACTCAAGCCACTAAAGGGAAGCTAACCTTTGGTCACCATAAAAACCGACTTGGTCTGGGAGAAAGAATAACAAAACATACCTCTCAGCAGAGGCACTAGTAAAACAGGCACTAGAAAATCATTTTGTATCCACCATCAGGCAAAGTCACTGTATCAGTTTTTAGTTAATTGATTTTCCTTGTTACAAGGCAATACTAGGGTGGGGGAAAGTATAATACCTGGAAATGATTCTGGAAATGTCCAAAAAGGTATCAATAAACTTTATCTTTACAAAGGAAAGAAAAAAAAATAAAGGAAGACAAGTTGAAATAGGTATCACAGATATATCCTCCATCTGCCTAATGAAACAGTCACTCAATTCTAGAGATAAAGAAGGATTTAAAATCAGGAGACCTGAATTTGAATGCTGTCTCAGGCATTTATTAGCTGTGTGGTTCATCACAAGTCACTTAAATCTCTGCCTGCCTCAGTTTTCTCATTTGTAAAAAGAAAATAACAATAGCACCTAGCACCGAGGGAGATTGTAAAGATCAAATAAGATATTATATTTAAAGTACTATGCAAACCTCAAAGCATTTTATAAACGTTAGTTATTGTTAGTATCTGCTCCACATAATTTAAAACTATCTTGAAGTGTTCTCTCTTACATAGGTCTAAGTTTTGTTCCCAAAACTTGACTGTACACTTGCTAAGGGAAGGGAACGGAATGTTTTTACACTTTATATGAGTAATCATAATATCACAGGATTTGGAAGCTGTAAGGGACATTGAAAACAATAAACAATAATGGCTAACATTTACATAGTGTTTACCATGTCTCAGGCACTATGCTAAGTGCTTTATATACATCATTAACTCATTTGGTCCTCACCACAACCCAGGGAGGCAGCATCTGTTCAAGTGGTTCCCATTTTGTGGTTCTCAAACTAGGGATTTGTGACTGATGACACAAAGGGTTAATGCCCAAAATTCTTTCATGGTGCCTTTAACAGTACATAATTACAAGAATATTATGAGTAGTATGTAGAATTATCCTAAGGGATTCATGACACATTTTTGTAATTGTTATTGTAATTGTTATGGTTTGCGTAACAACAAACTGAGAATCACTGAAGTGATCCAATCTTCTCTTTTAACTAAGAAGGAAACAGAATCCAGAAGATGGAAAAGACTCAATATCTCTCTCCAAAGAAGCTGGTACAGAACTTTGCACAGAGTAACGGATCTTTTACTTTCAATAATAACAGTTAATACTTGGAGTTTTAGGATTATCCATTTCAAGATTAGGGTTATAGATTTACAGTTGCTAGAAGAGAATTTAGAGATCATCTTTGTCCAAACCCCTTATTTTATAGATATGGACCTTGGTTCAGCTCTTCGGACAAATCCCTTAATTCCACTGGTCCTCAGTTTCCTCATTCGTAAAATGGCCCATATGGCTTAAAAGGCATGATCCTATTAAAATGAGGCCCAGAGAGATTCCACAGGTGGTATGTAGTACAGTCAGAATCTGAACGTAGGTTCTCTGATTTTGTTTTCAATTGCACTAGGCTACCTCCACATGCAGTTGTTGTCCTTTGTTCTTGAAGAGGACTAAAATGACATCACCATGATAAAGTGAAGCTTCAATGTGTAGGACTGTGGCTGATCAGACCAATACAAGCTCGGAATGCTCTACCACAGGTTGGGCACAGATACAGATAGTCCATGTGATATTTGGAGTGGATACTCCAAATTTGTGCATCCTATGTATGTTTCCTTTATGCCGTCTCAATTCTGCTTTGTTCATAGAGCACAGCACTCTTTCTGATGTGGATACTCCATGCTTAGTGGTCCTGTGCCAGTGTGTCTCCCATGTTGCATAGTCAAATCCAGAGTTCTTGAGAGAGACCTTGAAAGTGTCCTTGTATCACTTCTTCTGACCACCATGTGATCACCTGCCCCATGCAAGTTTGCCATAAAACAGTCTTTTTGGCAAGTGTATATTTTGAATTCAAACAACGTGGCCAGTCCATCAGAGTTGTGCTCTCTGAAGCATAGCTTGAATACTTGGCAGTTTAGTTCAAGCAAGAACTTCAGTGTCTGGTACCTTATACTGCCACGTGATCCTCAGAATCTTCCTAAGACAGTTCAAATGGAAGTGATTCAGTTTTCTGGCACGGCACTGGTATGCTGTCCATGTTTCACAGGCATACAACAAGGTCAGCACAACGGCTCGGTAGACCTTCAAGGTAGTCAAATACCTCTTCTCTCTCAAACTTTTCTTCAGAGCCTCCCAAACACTGAGCTAACTCTGGCAATGTGTGTGTCATTGTCAATTTGTACATTCTTGGAAAGTATACTACCTAGGTAAGTGAACTTATGCACAGCATTCAAAACTTCTCCATATACATTAGCTTATTGAACCTTTGAAACAAGTGGGGTGGAATAGGTTGCAGACCTTGCGGAATATCAAATAGTTGAGTCAAGTGGCAGATCTAATATTCAAACTTCACCCTTCTGACTAGAAATCCAAGTCTCTTTCCACTTGACCACAATGCTTAATAAACACCTGGTGACTGACTGGTTCCAAAGTACATGAGTGTGAGGAGGGCTCCAATTGGCTGGAACACCTCTTCTAGACTAGCTGCCACTAAGAAAGAGTCCTAAATTCACTGCTCAGAGGCATTTAAGGAGCACTCCCCAAGAGAGACTACATTGTGCAATAGACAGTTCAATCAGGATCCTGCCTAGGGAGTTTCACTAAGTTTTGCAAAATGCTTTACAACTATTATCTCATTTGATACTTACGACAACTCTGGGTTATTTTCATTGTTCAGTCATTTCAATCCTGTCCAACTCTCTGTGACCCTATTTGAGGTTTTCTTGGCACTAGAGTGATTTGCTGTTTCCTTCTCCAGCTCATTTTTACAGATGAGGAACTGAGGCAAACTGGGTTCAGTGACTTGTCCAGGGTCACACAGTTAGTAAGTGGATAAGGTCATACTGGAACTCAGGAAGATGAGTCTTCCTGACTCCAAGCCTGACAAGTTACCTAGCTACCCCCTAGCTGAGGCAGAAAGAAAATTAAGTGACTGCCCCACCATCATACAGCCAGTAAGCAGCTGAGGCTAAATTTGTCTAACACTCTAGGCCATGCACCACCTAGTTTGAAGTGAGTTGAAGAGACAATCAGTTCTCAATCATAGACGTGTAGCTTATTTATCACCAACATTTCATGCCCAGAAGCTCCTCCTCACGCCCCAGTACGCTGCTAATCGCTGCTCCTTCTCAGTTCCTGGTTTCTCTAGCTTGCTTCTTCAACTCAGTCCATGTATTTCATCTTTCCCTGGTCCTTCACCGATAGGGCTTTTCCTCACATTACTTTCCACTTACATTGTTTATGTCTTGGATGTATAAAGTGATTTACATGTTGTCTCCCCCATCAGAACATGAGCTCCTAAGGATGGAGACCCTGCTTTTGGCTTTCTTTGTATCTTCACAACTTAGCAGAGGGCCTAGGTTTAAGGGCTCACATAGTAATCCCTTAATAATGACTTGCTGATTGAATGATACCCCCAATAGATCAAGGATAGAAAGAACCTATATGTATGAAAATATTCCTAACAGTAAAGATCTGAAAAAAAAGTGTGCCCAACAACTAGAAAATGGTGGAACAAATTAAGAGTATATGGATGTGATGAAACACTACTAAACTTTAAGAAACGACAAAAGGGACAAGAAGCCTGAAAGGACTTGTATTCTGAGAAGCCTGAGAGAACCTGTGTAAACTGATAATAGAGTGAAGCAAACAGAACCAGGAAAACAATTTACAAAATGACAATTACATAAAAAAAAGGAAAACTGTGAAAATCAATACCATATCCAGTCATAACTCTAGAAGACTGATGATGAAACATGTCTCCTGCCTCTTAACTGAGAGGTGATAGACTAGAGGTATAGAATAAGATAAGAGATTGTCAGATAAGACAAATATGCAATTTTTAAAAATATATACTTACACAAGGGAAAACTTTTTTCTTGTTTGGGTTTGTTTTTTTTTTTAAATGGGGGAAAATTGCAGGGTAGTGACAGTGATGCTAAAAAAAAAAAAAAAAAGGTGGGAGAAAAGAACATCCATGAATGATTTTTAAAAAGCAGAAGAGAGTAGAAGGAAGTTCGGGAGACATGGACAAATCAGGAAATGATGGAACCAACAAGTTAAATTTGACTTCTATAAAATAAAAAAAGCTATACAGAGTGGAGAAAAAATGAAAAAAAATTGGCACATCACAGTTTACAATCTCATTCACAATCTCCCCTTTTTTCCTTTGTGCAATTTCAATGTTCACATCTGTTGGTGTTTATTAAGTTTATAATTAAAAAAGAAAATAAAAATGTAAATCTGAAAGCAATGTAAAAAAAATTAAAGACAAAAGTTACGTGCTGAAGTTCCAAAGAAACTATCATATGAGCTTGGTATTATCTAACCCCCTTCTTCCCCTCAATAACTATGGACATGGAAGACTGGCTGCACAGTGGGAATGCACCCTCCTCCTCACTCTTAGAAGCCTCTGTTCAGTGGCCATTGCCTTCACAATCTTTCCTAGTCCCACTAGTTGTTAATGCTCTCATCTTCCTCAATCAATCACTTCAATCACTGAGTCAATCAATCAACAAGCACCTAGTGGAAGTGGTGGGGAAAGGGCGACTTGTCAGGTCCTATTATGTGCCAGGCACTATGCGAAGCACTTTACAAATACTGCCTCACCTGATCCTCACAAACAGCCTTCGGAGGGAGGCCTTATTATTATCCTCCTTTTGTTAGCTGAAGAAACTGAGGCAGGCAGAAGTTAAGTGATGTGCTCAGCATCTCATACCTAGAGTCTGAGGCCAGATTTGCACTTAGGTCTTCTGACTCCAGGCAGAGTGTTCTATTTACTGTGCCCTATAGCTGCCCCTAGCGTCAGGCACTAAGTTCAGCACTAGGGAGACGAATATGAAAGTCCCTGCCCTCATGGGGCTTACCTTCTATTGGGAAAGATAATATGCACATATAGAAATATGGACAAAATGTATAAAAAATAAATAGAAGGTAATTAAGGGCAGCTAGTAGGTGCAGCGGATAGAGCGATGGGCCTGAAGTCTGGAAGACCCAAGTTCAAATCTAGCCTCAGGTACTTACAAGCTGTGTGACCTTGGACAAGTCACTTTACTCTGCCAAGAAAACCCCCCAAAAAGGGTCACAAAAAGCCTGACACAACTAAAAACAACTAAACAACAACAATTTGGTGAAGAAGGGATTAGCAGATAAAGGGTGCAAGAAAGGCCTTGTGTAGAAGGGAGCATCTGAGATGAGCTCTGAAGGAAACTAGGGATTTTCCTGGAAATATCTCTTGATGCTCATCTGTTTACATGTTGCATCCCCCCAACCCCCTCCATAATGTGAGTTGTATGCCCAGTACCTAGTACCCATACCTAACAGGGCTGTGTATACAAGAGGTGCTTAATAAATACTTGCTCGATTGGCTAAGTAAGAGCACAAATAACAGTCTCCATTTGGAGGGCATCTTTCTTGCCAAAGGTATAAAGCACTAACAGAATCTCAGGGTCAGAAGAGACCTCGTGGCCACTGAGTCCAACCTGGGCCTGAACAATGCCTTCTCTGACTGAGCTTCATTGATTGAATACTGCTAGGGTTGGGAAACTCACTGCCTCTCAGAACAGTCCTTTCCATGCTTTTCGTTAGGAAGTTTTACCTTTCATCAAATTGAAATCAGTCGCTTTCCTACCCCTCACTGCCCCAAGTTCTGCCTTCTGGGGCCAGGGAGAACAAGGCTAATCTCTCTGATAAGGGTACCTGAAGACAATAATATAACAACAATAACATTTACATAGTACTTCCAGGTTTGTGAAACACTATCAATATTATCTCGTTTAATCCTCAAAACAGCCCTGGGAGATAGGTGCTATTATTATTCCAATAGAAAACTGAGGTAGACAGAGATTAAGTGACTCGAAGAGGCAGCCGGTGGCAGAGTGGATGGAGCACTGGAACTGGTGTCGGGAAGGTCGGAGCTGAGATCCAGCCTCAAAAACTTACTAGCAAATCACTTTACCTCTGTCTACCCCAGTTTCCTCAACTGTAAAATGGGCACAAGACCTCCCAGGGTGGTGAGGATAAAATGAGATGTTTGGAAAGCTCTCTGTAAACCTCAAAGTTCTGTGAACATATACTGAAAATCATTATTTGTCGTTATTATGAAGTTATCATTATTCTCCATCGTCGTCATCATCATCATCTTATATTCTCCGTAAGTACTTTCTTTTCCAGGTAAAATATTCACAGGCATTTCCCTTTGGAAAGGCTGAGGCACAGCATTATTAAGTTACCTGCCTATCACAACAACATTCACCATATCCTTAGCCTCCGACAGGCAGTATGGAATGGCAAATAAAGACCTCGCCTCACAACCAAGAAGACCTAGATGCAAATGCAGCCTTTGACACAGGTAATTTTATAGTCTCGGTGCTCTCCAAAATTATAAACTGTAGAAAAGGGGCCAACCTGCACTGGTAGAAAAAATTTCCTCATCTAGGAGTTTCCTGTATCATGGGTAGTCCAGTCTTCACCCTCCCTTCTGTTCTGTTCAATTATTTTTCAGTCGTATTCAACTCTTCATAACCCCATTTGGGGCTTTCCTGGCAGAGATACTGGAATGGTTTGTCATTTTCTTCTCCAGGTCACTTGACAGATGAGTGACTTGCCCAGGGACACACAGTATTTGAACTCTGAGGCCGGATTTGAATTCAGGTCTTCCTGACTCAGGGTCCAGTGCTGTAACCACTGTACCCTCTACCTGCTCTACCTGAGCTCAAAACCCTATGATGAGTTCATGGTGTCCTTTCATTTTGCAAGGAATAGTCTAAGTCACACAGTCAGCCTAGAAACATCAAGGTGAGAATGAGTGACCATGACTCTAACCTATGAATGAGTCCCATAAGCTACACTACCTTTCCTAACTCCCCTTGTGGCCCAAGTTAAACATTCAGACCTGAGCCAAGTGCAAAATATTCCTTTCTGGTTATTTCAGCATACAGGGCTCCAAGCAGGGAGGTCCAAGCTTAGCATAAGTTTGCACTGTGTAATAAACATAATGAGAAATTTGGGATGGTACATCCCTGCCAAGCTTCACTCCAAAGCTGGTCTCCATAATCTTGGCAGGAAAAACTTTGGAGGGGGGGAGGGGGAACAGCGGTTTCCAGAGAAGGGGAAGGAAAAACAAACAAACCCATGAGTGGTGATATTATAGTGGAGATGTAGACTTGCCTATCTGTTCTAATTCAGTTTAAGTTAACAAATATTGATTAAATGTCAACTATGTGTTTATGTTATCTAACTTCTACTGGGCCCTTACCACAGCAAGGCAATCCTTGCACTCCTCCCTGACTGATTCCCTACCCTACTTCCAAATGGCTTTTCCCTCTCCTCAGGACCCACACTTTCCTCTCTCCTCTTACTTTACCAAGAAAATGGAGGCCATTCAATGAGAGCTCCCTCCTCTCCTCTCCATGTGAGAAGCCCTTTAGGTCTCCCTACTCTCTTGCCAGTCTCTGACAACCAGGTGGTCCTTCTTCTTGCCAAGACCATTCACTTTACATGTGCCCTTGATCCCCTCCCTTCTTCTCCAATAGACTTCCCCCATTATCATCCACTGCCTTTAATCTTTAATTCAATAAGCACTTATCAAGCATCATTTTCAATGTTGAAAATGGAACTCACCTTCCCCCACAAAATCATCTCTACTTCCAAACTTCCCTATTTCTGAAGAATACAGCCATTCTTTCTCAATCTAATGGCTTTTTCTGCTGCCCACAGACATGTTCCTGCCTCTCCTATTCTTAAAAGCTTTCAGTAAACCCTAAGATCTCCTTAGTCTATCATCCTATACTTCTCCTTCCCCTCTCAGCCAAATTGTCAGAAAAGCTATGTCTGTTGCCTCCATTTCCTCTCCCTTTCTAATGTTCATTTCCCAATAACCCTTTATAACCCACTGCCTGCTCTGCTTGGCTTTTTGACTCCTCGGATGTCATGCTTTCCCCAGGATCAGTTCACCACCAGAAATCTTATCATCATGGAAACTGCTTGAACTTTGATATTCAACATCTCTTCAGTGTCTTCAGCTTCCTCTTCCCTCTTTACAGAGTAGAGCAAAAAATCCCTCCCCAAATCTTCTTTTAGAGAGGGCACAGAATTACCAACTCTATTTCCCACAAGCCCTTCTGCTTGGTTTTGACTCCATGAAAATCATGGCCCCAGGCCTGGGTACCATCTGCCTTACTTCCTTCTGGCCAACAGCCCTTTCCAGCTTCCCTCTGTGTACTATCTTTCCCCATTAGATTATATGTTCCTTAAGGGCAGGGCCTAGCTTCACTTTTTCTTATTTATATCCCCAGTGCCTGGTGCACAGTTACTAACTATTGCCTTTCTATTCTGCTTGCCAAGTTGACTAAAATGGCACTCTCCAAAGTAACCAATGACCTCTACACTGCAAATCTAATTTGTTCAGGCCTCATCCTTCTTGACCTATATTCTGTACTTGGCTTTGCTGACCATGCTGTCCCAGATACTTTCTCTGGATTTTCATGATCCTGCTTTCTTGGTTTTCCTCCTATCTGTCTGACCATTACTTCTTAGTTTCCTTTACTAGCTCATTATCTATATTTTAATCCCTATCTGTGGGTATACCACAAGGTTCTGTCTAGGGTCACCTTCTTTTCTCTCTCTAGAGGCAACTAGGTGATACAGTGGATAGAGAGCTGGGCCTGGAGTCAGAAAGACCTATGTTTGAATCTGGCCTCAGTCACTCCTTGCTGTGTCATTCTGGGCAAGTCACTTCACCTCTGTGGGCCTCAGTTTCCTTCATTTGAAAATGGGGACAATACCAGCACGTCCCTCTCAGGGATGATGACCAAAATAAGATGATAATGGGCACCTAGCAGGCACTTAAGTCTTATTTCTTTCCTTGATATTCTCATGAATTCCTATTACTTTAATTAACATCTGTTTTTTCTGCTGCTACTGACATTTTATAACTCCAAATTGGATCACCACAGACCATGCCTGGGCGGAGCTAGGTCACTCAGTTCTGCACTCCCTGGGACTGTATCTTCATCTTCACCGCAGACATTTTCTGCCCTTCTCCACTCCCTCCTTCCAACTCATGCTCTGAGGGCTACAATCAAATCACCACTAACATTGCTTCTAGCAAGAGTGCACCAAATGGACTGTCCTATTTTTGCACTCACTACTTTGTGACTTCCTAGTCCATAATTCCCTTCCCTGGCTACCACTTTAGCATACAAGTTTTCTCTCCTAACAAAATATAATTCACTGAAGGCAGGAACAATTCCATTTTCATATGTGTATCCCCAGTGTTTAGCATCATTCTTGGCATATACTATACTTAAATATGTAACAGATCAGCTCTTCATTGATTCATTCTATGTAGATGGCTCCCACATCTATAAACCCAACCCCAGTCTCTCTCCTGACCTCCAATCCAGTATCATCAATTGAGATGTTCCATAGATAATCTCAAATTCAACAAGTTTCTCCAAACTTCTCTCAAACTTCTCTATTTCTATTGAGAGTAGAATTATTCTTCCAGCCTCGCAGTTTCTTAACCCAGTTATCACCTTGACTCTGATCTTCCTTGTCCCACATATGAAATCAGTTACCAAACCATGCTTTGACCTCCCCAATATCTCCAACTTTTCTTCAGTCATAGATCCATCACCTTAGCCCATCACATGTTGGGTGGATTTTTGCAATGACCCTTACTGGTCTTTCTGTCTCAAATTTTCCCCCACTCCAAGCCATCCTCTAGACAGCTGCCAAGGGGATATTCCTTAAGCTCAGATCTGATCCCATCAGTCCCCTGCTCAGTAAACTCCCAAGGCTCCCTGCTACTTCTAGAATCAAACAGGCACTCCTATGTTTGGCATTTCAAGCTTTTCACAACCGGGCCCCTTCCTACCTTTAATGTCTTACACATTCCTCCCTTAGATTTACTGTATATATAGTCCAGTCATACTCACTTGTTGCTCGTCACACATGACTCTCCACCTCCTATTTCTGAGGCTTTCATCTGGCTGCCCCTCATGTCTGGAATTTACCCTTTGGAATCCCTGGTTTTCTTTAAGAGTCACCTTCTGCAGGAGGCCTTTCATGGATCCTAGTTCCTAATAATTCCTTCCATTCCAAGGTGACCATGTATCTTCTTTGTATGTGCTTCATATTCCTAGTATCCAACACATGTGCCTGGCACACAGAAGGGGCTTAATAAATGCTCGCTCAGTTTATTAACTGGACAAGAAGCCTCCTGTACTCTCTGGGCTATAGCAATGCCTTAACCTCTCAGGTAATGATCAATCCATATCCTAGGGGCTAAAAATCTTCAGTGTAAAAACTCATCACACCAAAAGGCAGTGTTGAGCAGGTGGTGGAGAGGTCTCAGAATCTAAGGACAGAAGAACTACGGAAGAGGTTTGGATTAGAAATGTTCCTGATGTGCTTACATCTATATTTCTCTAGAAATCTTCCTCCTTTAAATGAAAAAGAAATCTTCCTCCCTTCTACTCCATAAGTGGAAAAAAAAAAGACCTCTGAGGTGACACCTTCTTTGGGAGTTTCTGATAATTTTTAAGCACCACAGCATTCTGGGACCCTCCCTACTTTTCTCTTAATAAATTCAACTAATCAATCAATTAATTACAGAATTTCACAGCACTTTCTTCAAAACTGAGGTCAATAATGAAAACAATTATAACTCATAACTGATTATACAGTGCTTTTAATGTTTACAAAAAATTCTCCTCACAACAACCCAGTAACTAGAGGTAAGTAACAATAACTCATATTTATATGGCCTTTTAACATTTCAAAGAGTCACAGGATGTCAGAGCCACAAGGTACCTTGGTGGCCTTTGGGTACAAACCCTTCCCCATACACATGAGAAAACTGAGGCCCAGATTGAATGAGACGATTTTCTCAAGACCAAACAGCTCATGGTAGTGATAGGCCTAAAACCTAAGTTCTCTGACTCTAAATAAAAGTCTCTGTCCATTATCATGGTATTGGGGGGTGGGGATGAGAGGGTGGGGATCTGGACCTGTAATTTCATCAGCACAAGAAATTAATGGGAGAAAAACTCTCTCCACCAATGTGGATCAGTTAGTAGTCTGGGTACCACGTAATCTTAGAGAATTTACCACAGACCCTGAGAATTTATATGACTTGCCAATGGTCATACAACTAGTATATATCCACTTTTTCCACTCTGTCACACCACAGTATCACAGACTGAGAGCTATAGTAAACCCTCAGAGGTCCTTACATCCAATCTTCTCATTTTACAGATGAAGAAAGTAAAGAAACAGCTTAAATTACTTGTCTAGGAACACAGAGCTAGTTAGTGGCAGAGACAAGATCTGATACCTGGTCTTCTTGACTCTAGGACCAGGTCCCTATCCACTCTGTTATGCTGTGAAAGAACAGGAACTTAGGTCAGGGTCCAACAGGCAGCTAGGTGGCACAGTAGATAGAGCACTGGGCTTGAAATCAGGAAGACTCATCTTCTGAGTTCAAATCCAGCCTTAGACACTCACTAGCTGTATGACCCTGGACAAGTCAATTAACCCTGTTTGCCTCAGTTCATCATCTGTCAAATGAGCTGGAGAAGGAAATGGCAAATTAGTATCTTTGCCAAGAAAACCCCAAATAGGGTCACAAAGAGTTGAACACAACTAAAAAGGCTGAACATCAACACCACCAAAATTCTAGGGTTCTGGGGAGATTACAAATGCTGACTCCTTGTGTGACTTTGGACAAATTATTTAACCTAGACTCTGTCTCCTTATCTGTAAACTGAGGGAATCTGGCCTAGGACAGTGCTGTCAAATTCAAATAGAAACAGATCCCTGAGTCATATCATGACTTAGAAAAACACAAATGAATATACTATCTATGTTGTATTATATTTTTACTTATTTGGCTAAATCTCTCCCAATTACATTTTAATCTGGTTCAAGCGGCACACTATAGTTTTGCGGGCCCATGAGTTTTGACATCTCTGGCCTCGATGGACTCTGAGATCCCCCACTGATTAAATTCAATAAGCTGGTGAAATATGAAATAAAATCCCTTTGCTCAAAAAACTTATGGTTTAGATCAGTGGTTCTCAAACTTGGAATCCACAAAACATCCATGGAAAGATTTCAGAGTGTCCACGAATTTGAATTGGAAAAAATTAGATCTTTATTTATACTGACCTCTAACTGAAATTTGAGCATTTCCTTCCATTATGAACGCAGGCAACAAACCACAGCAGTGTTAGGCTTCAGCAGACTGCCAAAGAGATCCATAACATACAAACAAAATAAGACACCCCCCCCACCCCGGCATGGACGGGGAGCCAACGCACACACATAACACAACAATTAGGAAACAATACAAAACAGGGCATCATCAAATGCCAAAATGGACCAGTAGTACGCACAGTGAGTACCAGAGGCACGCCACACTGGGTCACTGCAATTGTGACTGTGCATGCACCTCACAAAGAGGTGATGGTAATGAGGACTCTAGGCACAGTGAGTCCAGAATTACTGTCAGTGAGCCTTCCATGGATGGAAGATGTCAAGTAATTAAAAAATGAAGGCCCTTCTGATCTTAAATTATAGGCCAAAAGGACAGGGCTGTCCCAGCCTCCATTTTCAAAAGTGGGTCAGTTCACCCAAGTGTTGGGTATGGAGATGGCTTTTCAGTAGTAAAGAACTCCTAGCTAGGCATCACTGAAGACAGCTGACCCTCAGTGGGGCACTGCCCCCATAGGCCCAAATGTCTTTGGACATGAATCTCTGGACAAGGGGCCTTTCTTTCAGCTACCTCTCAGTCAATCACCCTGCTCTGGCCTCTCTTCAAGATCTTGAACCAATGGTAACTTATGCAGAGCTACAGAAAATTGCTGGGTCAGCCTTGACCCAGCCTTCAAGTTTGTAGTACCAGAGAAGTCAACTGTCCTGCCTGAGTCACTCAGTAAATCAGTAACGGCCCTTGGATATCAGCCCAGATCTCCTTAATCCCAGGGCACTGTTCTAACAACCAGATGACTCTGCCAGGAAGAATTCCCAGACATAGAGTCCAAAAAGCAGACTGTGACCCCACTGCTGGGATTGTGGGAAGTCAGCTTTCTGAAACTGAAGGCAATGCCTTGAATACTATCTAGAGAAGAGAGGTGAGGTTCTTTCCCTACCTCTCCTGACCATGTTCTTGCCTGGACACAGATAAGTAAACCCTTGTCCATTACTTAGGGCTAGAGGGAGAACAAGTTAATTAAAAGGCAAGACCACAAGACACAGTGGAGACTGGGAGTCTCTGAGACATGTTACTGCTCCTGCCAAGAGGATCTGAAGGACTATAAAAGCAGGAGGTGCCTGCACTATGGCAGGACGCCTGTGGGCTCAGGGACACAGATGACTGCTGATTCTGCCTTCTACAAAGTCCACCCAAGTCCAGGGTGAAGCTCAGAAATGACAGTTAACATTCTGATAATGCTACAAGGTTTGCCAAACCCTTTACATACATAATATCACTAGAATCTCAAACAGGTAAGTATATGGTATTATCCCCATTTAACAGATGAGACAACATAGGATAGATTGTGATTTGTTCACGTCGCATAACCTGTGTGACAAGCAATCCCCAGATCTTCCTCTAACATTCCATCCACCATGCCCTCCACCGTTCAGAAAGTACACCCCTCTCTATGCTCCCCATTCCTCCATGTAAGTGGAGGGGTCCACTAGTCTGGAACTGAACAGAAGGTCAAAATGTTTCTCAACATATTATTGATTGGTATTGCTTTTATTCCCCCTCTTCCTTTTTCAAAAAACTGTCCTAAGGGATAGTAGCTTAGGAGGGAGAAAGGGATGAATGCAGGGGTAAATCGAGGCAATGGAAAAATAAAAGATGTGAGTAAAAACCAACTTTTAAAAAAGAAAGCAAATATCTTTCAAGCATGTCAATTAAGCAACAAATGGGTATTAAGCATCTACCTTATCCAAGGTGCTATCTTAGGTTCTGTGGAAGACAGGGATGAACCTATGATTTCACTGGTACAAGGAATTCTCATGGAAAGAAATTCCAAACCAATGCAGGTTGGAATAAAACTTAATAGGAACAGGGGCCACTAGATAGGATATAGGGATCCCAGCTAGCTGCATACTGACTTAGAAAATCACATGTTAACATTATCCATGTGCAGTTATATTTTTTTTATTTTGCTAAATATCTCCTGTTTCCATTTTAATTTGGCCTAGGCTGTACCCTTGGAACGCTTGGGGCCTAAAGAAGAAGGTAAGTGATTTGCAGAAGGTCATGAAACCAGGATATGTCAGCTCTTTAGCCACTACATACCCTGGCCTCTCTGTGGAAGGTACTTTGTATAAGAACCAGTCCCAGCCATCGAAGAGTCTAGATAATGTATCCGCAGATCAACAAACATTTATGAAATACCTGTTCTGTGCTAGGCACTGTGCTTAGTGCTGAGGATACAATGAGAAAAATGAACCAGCCTCTATTCTCAAGGAGCACAAAGCATCTACCTAGGAAAAGTTAAATATCAGTGCAAAGTTATGAAATGATCCATCCATTACCCACTGAGCCAGAGAGATACTAGGCCATACTGGGCAATGAGAATGGCAAAAGGACTGGAAATCATGCCACAAGATCAGCTGGAAGGACCCAAGCCATTGAACCTAGAGGAGAGAAAGTTTGGGTGGGAGGGAACATTACAAACTCCTTCTCGTACCAGAACGGCTGTTATATATAGCAGCTTAGGTTTGGGGCAGTTAGGTGGCAAAGTCGATAAAGAACCTAGAGCCAGGAATACACATCTTCATGAGCTCACATCTAACCTCAGATGTACTAGCAATATGACCCTGGGCAAGTCACTTGACCCTGTTTGCTTCAGTTTCCTCATCTGCAAAATGAGCTGGAGGAAGAAATAGCAAACCACTTCAGTAACTTTGCCAAGAAAATCTGTAATGGGTCCACAAAAGAGTCAGACACAACTGAAATGACTTAACAGCAACAACCTATATGAGTGAGGCTGGTTCTGCTTGGTGGCAGAAGGCAGAACTGGCAGTGATGAGTAGAAGTTGATGAAAGAAAGATTTAAGTCTAATGTAAGGAAAGCATTTCTAACCATTTGAGTGAGTAAGTCAGGAGCATTTACTTTTTTTTTAAATGTCATATTATATATTTATTTATATATTTGCTTTTTTTAAAATTTATTTTCAGTATTCAACATTCACTTCCACAAAATTTTGAATTTCAAATTTTCTCCCCATTTCCCCGCTACTCCCAGCTCAGGACAGTGCATATTCTGATTGCCCTTTCCTCCAACCTGCTCTCCCTTCCATCACCCCACCCCCAATCTCCTTCCCTTTGATTTTCCTCTAGGGCAAGATAGATTTCTATACCCCATTCCCTACAAATCGTATGTCCTAGTTGCATGTAAAAACAATGTTTAACATTCATTTTTAAAGCTTGGAATTCCACGTTCTCTCCCTTCCCCACCTCCCCACTTACCCTCATTGAGAAGCCAAGCAATTCAACATAGGTTATACATGTGCAGTCAAGTGAAACACTTCTACAAGTCATATTGTGAAAAACTATATTTCCCTCCATCCTGTCCTGCTCTCCATTTATTCTATTTTCTCCTTTGACTTGTCACTCTACCAGAGTGTTTGCTTCCAATTACCCCTTCCCCCAATCTGCGGTCCCTTCTATTATCCCCTCTCTCTTATACCCTTTTCCCCTGCTTTCCTGTAGGGTAAGATAAACTTCCATACACAATTGAGGGTGTATGTTATTCCCTCCTAAAGACAAATCTGATGAAAAGAAGGCTCACTTACTCCCTCTCACCTTCCTCCTTTTTCCTTCCATTGTAAAAAGCTCTTTCTTGCCTCTTTTATGAGATGATTTACAGCATTCTACCTCTCCCTTTTTCTTTCTCCTAGTACATTCCTCTCAACTCTTAATTTTCTTTTTTAGATATCATCTCTTCATATTCAGCTCATCCTGTGCCCTCTGTGTCAGGAGTATTTATTAATCACTTACTTTGTTCCAGGGACTAAGTGCTAAGATACAAAGAAAAGCAAAAAATCAAGGTCCCTGCCCCCAAGGAACACATATTCTAAGGGGAAAACTATATAAATAAGGAGCTACATTTTAGATATATACAGAATAGATGGATGTTAACCTTGGAGGGAAAGCACTAGCAATGGGAGTGGAATGTAGAGGAAGGGGGAAATGGGAAAGGCTCTCCTGCAGAAGGTGGGATTTGAGCCGGAAGAAGCCAGGGAAGCCAGGAGGCTGATGGATGGTCGTTTTTCTGGAATTCTATGGTCAAGGCTTGGAGAAGACAGTCAGTGAAGAGAATCATCCCAAGTTTCACATAAGTTCAATCCTGTTTTTTCCTTTATTCTACTATTTTACAGAAATATTTGTTTTATTTCTTAAGTTCAGGATAAAATAAAAAAAAATTTCAGAAGACAAAGCAAAAAAACAAAGTACAACGGGCCACTTTGGGAGGTAGCCGAGCAAAGGTTGATGAGGACTACCTGCTGAGGATGTCATAGAAGGGATCACTATTTATGTATGTGTTGCGTAAGGTGTCTGTTCCAACTCTGAGAAAAGGTCACTTCCAATGTAAGTCTGGAAGATGGAGAGAGGTCATTCAACTGGGTTGGTTGGGGAGAGTTTCATTTAGAAGGCAGGATGTAAAAACTAGGCAGCAAAGGCTAAGTGGCTGAGGGGGGAAAAATTAATATCAACCAATTTGGAGGCAACAATCAGGTCAAGAAATTAGGCCCATTACACATTCTTCCACTCTGATTTTCTCCACACACACCACAAAACCTGTAGAACTTGACAGGTCTGAGAATTGTTTTGGCTGAAAAATTTGTCACCAGCCAACCTGAACCTCTCAAGACTTAGCAAAAGTAGGTCTTGACAGTCACCAGGATTTGTAAGAAAAGCCTTTTATGTGGGGTTGAGTCTGCCAGAGTAGAGGTTTGCTGAATGAATGAATGAAAGAAAGAAAGATAGAAAGAAAAAGCATGTATTTACTAGGTTCAAAGCAGTATGCTAGGCACTGGAGGATGCATGGAGCAGTAAGACAGTTCCTGCTTTCAAGGAGCTCACAATTTAATAGGAGAGACAAGAAGACATGTAGGATGTTTCAGCTTTAAGCCAGATGGAAAGGTCCCACAGTCCTCGGGGTGCAGCAGGAAAGCAGGAACATCTTTTTTTAATGCTATTTTCACTAATAAAATAATCTGTTTCTGATGTTGAACCATTTGATAACGTTATGATAAGGTATCAGAAAAGGATGGAAATGGAGGCCACTATAGGCCAACATAGTAGGCTTACACTCAGCAGGCTTACACTATGTGTAGAACCTGAGGGTAGGAAATTCTGCTTTTAAAAGGTTTTTAAATCACCATGTACTCCACTAAAGTCTTATTCAGATGGCTCAGCATTTTTTTCCCTCAATTTCTTTTCAAAGAAATTATTAAGGAATGTATTTTGTTTTTACATCCTCTTCATTTCTGCATATATTTTCCATCACCAAACCAATGAGCCATCCCTTGTAACCCTACCTCCATCCCCCCCAAAAAATTAAGAGAAAAAAGGGGAAGTACTTCAACAAAAATAATCATTTAGGTAGCAACCAAGTCTGAAGGTGTACAGCTGTATTCCACATTCATATTCTCTCACCTCTGCAAGGAAAGGGAGGAAAGGGTAGCTTTTCATCTCTTTTTCAGAGACAAGCTTGAAGAGACTTTGGTTCTTGAAAGTGAAGCCAGTGAAATGCAGGGTCTGGTAAGTCTTAAAAGTGAGATGCAGGGAAGTGTGTTGCACAGAATGCTAGACACTTAGGAGTCACAGAGACCAGGGTCCAAATGCACCCTGATGTAGGCAGGTAGTCAAGGGGAAGCAGTGAAAACAGGATTAGGTCTGAAGTCAGAAAGATCCATGTTCAAATCCCACCTCAGACACTTACTAGGTGTATGACTCTGAGTAAGTCACCTCACTGCTCCTTGCCTCAGTTTCCACAGTTGTAAAACGCAAAATTTTTAAAAACCTTTCCATGATTGTTGTAAGGATCAAATGAGATATCTGTAAAGGGCTTAGCACAGTGCTTGGCACAAAGTAGGCACTTAATAAATGTTTCTTCTTTCCCTTACCAGTAGGCTGACTACCAGGGAAGGTACGGGGTTTTTTTTTGGCCACACCAACTTATAAAACAGATGGGAGGAATGTGCTACAATTTGCATCAGGGGAGGGAGGTGTCCAGACTAATGAAATAACACCTCTCTAGAAAGTACTTAAATAAATCAAACTAGGTCTAACATCAATCTCAACTTGCTACTTGGTTCCTTGAATTTACAACTTTACCCCAGGAGACAATCAAGCCCACTTGCAATATAGTGCTAGGTTGACCTAAGAGCCCTTTCTCTTGGAAACAACATAAAACATTCAGGATTTCCTAGTTTTTGGCATTAGTTCATGGCACTCTTTAGAATCCAATTTTATTACACCAAGTTCCCCTGAAGAAAATAGCAGGCTGTCTTGCAGAAAAGCTGGGAGTTCTGATTCTGAGCCTGCCCCTCTCCTCCAGGACTCCTGGCCTGCTTCTAGGCCAATGGGCTTCCTCCCTCTCCCAGTTGTGAGGTCCACAATCCTCCACCCCCCCCCCCCCAAAAAAGGCAAAACTAACCTTCCTAACTCTCATCACTTCCAGACCTCACCCCTGTCAGCATTTTAGAGCCTCTAGTTTCTCATTAAGAGGTTTTTTTTTCCTGGTGGAGGGAGATTCCATTAAAACATGATCATGGCCTCGGGTGGGGTAGGGAATTATCATAGCTGCCTCCAAATACTTGAAAGGCTGTCCATCATGTGGGAAAAGGGGTTAGACTAGTTCTGCCTCGCCGCAGAGGGCAGAATCAGGAGCAACGGAGGTTGGAAGATACAGAGAGAAAAATTCAGTCCATGTCAGGGGAAAATTCCTGGCAATGGCAGCAGCCCTAAGTTGAACTAGGAGTCAATGGATTCCTCCTCACTAGAGATCTTCAATTAGAAGTGATTTTATAGGTTCACTGATCAAGAGTTGGAATGAACCTCTGAGGCCAGCTAGTCCAATTTATAGATGAGCAAACTGAGGCCCAGGAAAGTTAAGTAACCTGCCCAGTGTTACATGGGTAGGATTCAAACCCCAGGCCCTTAACCGCTGACGTGTTCTTTGCGTTATACCACATTTCCCCGCTGATGCCCACTTGTCAGAAATGCTCTAGACTGGATTCTTGTTCAGGTTGGGTTTTAGATGGCTCCTGAGGGTGCCTTCAGTTCCAGAAGTCCAAGGTTCTATGATCATACCTGTCTTCTGGCCTGCCTACACTGTTTACAAACAGTCCCGAAGAACCAAGTTACAAAAACAAACGGAAAATGAAAATGAGGGAAATTCTTTCCCTTCCTACCCTCTTTTCTTGCCCCTTGTCCTAGTATGCCCCGAGGTCCCTTGAGCACTCTCTGAACACAAATGGGGCCAGGCATAGAGGAGATGGTTTTGTTGTTTGGCCAACTTTAGCAGTATTCACATATTTTAAGAACAGCAGGAAGGTAATATTGACTGAAAGGAATTCTACATACCATTTAACTAAATGGCTCTACAGCTGGGGAGATCTATAGACTGGAAGCATTATGATTCAAGGGCTCTCAATTACAGTGATCCTCTTTTATTGTATAAAAACACCAACAGGGCTCGCCAGTTCCCCTTCCCCCCTCCACAACCCAGCATCCCAGTCTTCAGGTATTTCTACTATCCTGGCTCTCAGGACTGGAGACAGCTTCAAAACAGAGAGTAAAGAAAAGAGCTCAATGTCACCCCTAGGGAACCATTCTTCTAGCTACTTAGAAACAGCATGGTGCCATCTGAAGTAGTACTGGATTTGGGGTCAAAGGACCTGAGTTCAAATCCCTAGTCTTCCATTTACCTTGGACAAGACATTTAAATAACATAAGCTAGCATTTGTATAGGGCTTTTAAAGGTTGGCAAAACGCTTTATGAAAATTATTTCATTTTATGGCAGGTAGTCATTCATAATACTAATAGCTAATATTTATATAGCACTTACTATGTGCCAGGAATTACCTTAAGTACTTTATCTCATTTGTTCCTTACAACAACCCTGCACGGTAGAGGTTATTATATCCTTTTTACACATGAGGAAACCAGGGCAGATAACTATTAAGTGACTTGTCCAAGGTCACACAGCTAAAATGTTCCTGACACAGAACTGGAAGCCAGGTCTTCCTGACTCCAGGTCCAACCATTTAGCAGCCTGAGTCATTTAACCAATCTATGCCTCTTTCTGTAAAATGAGAAGATTGGAGTAGGTGGTTTCTAAGTTCCCTTCTAGCTAATCTATAATCTTCCAATAACATCTGAAAAAGCCTCATGTTTAAACACATGAGTTTAGGATTTAGAGCAGGAAGGCCCTTTGGAGTTCATTTACTACAAACCCCTCATTTTACAGAAGAGAAAGTTGAGGCCCAGAGAGGCTAAGTGACTTTTTCCCCTCAAAGTTACACAGCTATTTAAGAAGTAGAACCAGGATTCAAACTCTGACATCTTGTTCCATGTTCTTTCCACACCACCACACTGACTACTAGCCTTGTATCCAAGGCAGTTTGCAAGGCTTTGTAAAAGCATGTTTTAAAAAGCTCTGCTTCTTTCTGCTCTATTTCTCTTCGGTTATAACGAGAATGTGAGATTGGGGAGAATGCTGAATGTATGGCAGGAAAGCAGGGTGTGTATGACTCCTCAGCTACACACAGATGGGGAGCCAGGCCATGGCAAGAGAGAGCCAAGTGGAGGGGACTTCCATGGGTGTCAGTGGCACTTAGGAAGGTTTTTTCTTTAACCTCTCTGAAACATTGATCTTGTAAACAAGACTCCTGTCCTCAATACAAATACGTTGTATTATACGTTTTACATATTATATGTGTATATGTATGTATGTATGTATACAAATATCTACCAAAACAGGTTTCTGCAGACATTGCCTAGTCCAGAGTCGTCCAAGCATACCAAGAAGAACCTGCACTTCAGTCTTCAGTGGTAACTCCCTCCCATGACCTCTCCACCAAAGCCAAAACTAATGGGGGGGAGGGGCAAATTGGGCTTTGTCCAGAGAACAGACAGAGGCAGTACCTTCTCTCTTCAGTCCTGTGGATGTTGCTACAGTCATGCAAATGCGCCCAGGCTGCCACTGCCAGGATCTAGTCACTATAGAAATCTTCTCACAGGGGCCTACATTCTTTTCCAACCCTGTAGGAATAAGGCTCGAGCTCTTTGAGAAATAATTTGATATCACATCCTCTGCACAACTAAATTTGCTCCAGGACCAGAATTCCTAGTTCTGAATCTGCTCCCCATTACAGTCTACTTTCCAACTAAACTGCCCTTTTCCCTGCTGGTTCCCTTTCTGAAGTCAGGAAGATTCATCTTCCTGAATTCAAATCTGGCCCTAGACACTTACTAGCTGTGTGACCCGGCTTGTCTTAGTTCCTTACCTGCAGAATGGGCTGGAGAAGGTAACACTAAACCACTCTAGCATCTTTGCCAAGAAGAGTCAGACACAACTGAAAACAATCTCTATCTCCTGTTTGCTCCATGAAGCTTCCTCCACCTAGCATGTCCTTCCTCCTCCCCACCAGCTGAATTCTCACCCATTTTTTAAAAGGCAATCCCAATGCCACCTACTCCAAGGACCTTCACTGTATAACCCTTCTCTGTAATAACTACAGATCTAAGCCTACCTCTTAAACAACTTTCTCCCTTCAGTTCACGCTGGGTTTTTTTGCACATCTCTAAATGCATTACTGTGTATCACCAATTGGTGGCACATAGTTGGTATTTCATAAATGTTGTTTGTTGACTAACTGATCATATTTATCTGTGTGTCTTACCCTCCTTCTATGCTAGAAGCTCTGGGAGAGCTGGGACCAAGTCTTATCTAAACTTTGTCTCCTGGCATTCATCCCAAGTGCTTTGTACCGACTAGGTATTTACTTGATAAATAATTTGTTGAAATGAGTTATTTTTTAATACCCCATGACCTGAGTCACCCACAGATTATTAGAACTGGAAAACACCTTGGAAATGATCTAGTCTGAGACTTTCATTTTACAGATAAGGAAACTGAGGGCCAATGAAGTGAAATCTACTGGGTCAGTAGTGATTCTGTCTCTCCACACTATGCAGGTGCATAAGGACATTCCTGGAATGTCTTCTCTCCTCTTCTTTGATTTCCAGAATCCTTCTATTCCTTCAAGGCTCATCTCCAGCTTCCCCCCATTCAACCTCTCTCTCCACCTTTCAGTGCTCTTTTCTTCCTCATATTACCTGGCATTAAAGTTATATGTATATGCGTTTTATTCCCAACATCAATAGAATGTGAGTTCCTTAAGGGAAGGGTCTGGGATTTTGTTGTTGTTTTTTTCTGGCCTTTAACCCTAGTACCCAGGACAGCGCCTTGCAAATGGTAGGTATTTAACAAACAAATCTTTGTTGGATGGAATTGAAATGACTTGTCCAAGGTCAAGCTGGTTGGTTGTTGTCCTTTCTTTTAGAAGACCAAGATGGCATCACTAGATTGGGGTCAAGGTAGAGTGTGTCCAATTGTGGCTGGTCAGACCAATTCGAGCTCGGAAGGCTCTATTACAGGTCAGGCACAAATAGTCTGTATGAACATTTGCAGTGGACCAACGTCAAGTAAAAAGTTGGTGGAAGAGCCAGGACTAGAAAACAGGCCTTCCTAATGAAATGTGTCACTTTGGGCAAGTAAATTTTGAGCCTCAGGTTCCTCTACTATAAAATGACAGCGTTCAACTAGGTAGCCTCTAAGAATCCTTCCAGATTTAAATCTGTGATCCCATGATTCCCAGACCTCCTCAGCCACTACCCCTATTCATTCATCTGCTTTCAGATTTGCAATATTGTGCCTGTATTTCAAATCTGCTCTGAAAAAGTGTATTATGTTGAAAGAAAAAACAATTAAAAGTTTGTTATTTCTTTTTCTGGTTAAAAAAAAAAGACACCTCTCCCCAAGTGGCTCTCTTTCACCCACCAACAAAAGTCCACAATTTTGGCAGGTGGCAACTATGCCCACAAATAACAAGATTCGGTTTGATTGAGAAGGTCCAGAGTTCAGACCACAGTCCTCTAAGTTGACTGTTTCCCATCTGACACAGAAGCATATCTTTGGTTTGGCTCTAGTTCCTTCAAACAAATATCAATTTAATATCAAAACAGCTTCTCTTACTCCAAATCAAACTCACCCACTTAAGAAAGACCTCTATCCTCATCCAGGAGGCCAACACTGCAGAGTGAAGGCTTGTGAGCTGTACTGCTGGAGATTAAGAACTGATATTCATATTCATATTATCACATTTGATCCTTAAAGCAACACTGTGAAGTAGGTATTATTACCCCATTTTACTGGCCCACAAGTTATACTACTAAACACTAGCATCATGGGACCCTAACAACCATAATGATATTGCTTCATATTGATCCCACTTTCATTAATAGAGTAAGCATCCCTTTCTCTACAGATTTACAGATCTACAGTAAAGAATGGAATGAAGTACAACAAAGTTTAATCAGTGCAAAGGATTTTTAAACACAAATTAAAGGGAAGAGGAAGGACAGATCAAAAGTGGCCTTGCTGGCTAAACTGAATGACAACATGGTGGGGGCAGACTGTAAAATAATCTTTCAGGTCATCCACATGCTAACTTCCCTTGCACACTGAATAAGAGCATCCTTGGCCTGCAAAGAAATGCAATGCTTTAGGAAGGTTCTTTTAGTGGATAGAGGTTTGTCTTTGGAGTCAGGATGACCTGGTTCTATCAAGAGATACATACTAGAATGAGTGGCCATGGCTAAGTCACTTAACCACTCAGTGCTTCCAGGGAACTATTAAAATTGAGAGACTGATCTACATAGGTAAAAAGTTTCCATCATCAATGAAATCATATCTGGATCCCTTCCGCCTCCCCAAGGACCTTTCAATGTTCTTTCCACCTTCAGCATTTAAAGAAAGATGACTAATCCAGCCTTTTAAGGTGCAACAGCATAACCATGAGCACTGGAAAAAAAAAATCCATGGGGAAATGTTTGAAACCATAATATCATACGTGTTCAGAAGTCAAGTGGGTAGGGGAAAAAGAATAGCTGGACATCCTCAAAAGAGTGGCCTGCCTGGGTTTTCTCATGACACAGCACATCTAAGGTCTCCTTAATGATAAATCAATGCTTCATGTTTATTTATTTTGATCCTTTGTTCTTGACTCAAAGAAACTGGCTGAGATTTCACACACCCAAAAAGTGAAGTACCACAGTACCAATTCATCTTAGAAAGAAATTTACACACAGAATGTGAGGGCTAGAAGGGTCCTTGGAGATCACCTAGTCTGACATCCCCCCTCCCCCCACTCTCCCTCTACCCCAAGCTTATGAAGTTCAATGATAGGAACTGATTTGCCCAAGGTCAAATACACAGTAAGGGGCAGGTTTTACTACACTTCTGGGAGGTAAAGTAATTGAGAGCCAAAGCCAGAGTGACAAAGTCCTCAAATACCATCTAATTCAGGGGCTCTTAACTTGAGGTCCAGGAACTTGTTTTTTTAAATACTTTGATCATTGTTTTAGTTTCTTTGTAATTTTGTGCATTTAAAACCATCATCCTGAGTTGGGGTCCATAGGCTTCACCAGACTGTCAAAAGGGCAAACAAAAAAAGGTTGAGACCCCCCACTCTAGTCCTTTCCCCTCATTTATGGGCTGAGGAAGCTGAAGCCCACAGAACTGAAAGGATCTGCTAATGGTCAAACAGAAAATCTGGTGGCAGAGCCACTAGTAGAAGCTGGGCCTCCCTGCAGCTCATCCCATTCTCCTTCCATCACACCAGGCTGCCAGACACTTTCTAGCATGTTCAGCTCTACCAGCACTATTGTCAGAAAAGAGCAGATTGTCACCAACTGTTAGAGCCTGACTAATACCGAGCATAAAATACTTGATGCAGCCCATTCTAAAAAAGGAACCATTCCAGTACCCAGGCCTCCAGCCTCTACTGTCTTCTCTCTGGTCCTAGGTACCTAAGTGTGGATCTATCCAAAATCCACTTGAGGGAAAAGCAGGGCTGGACCAGTACCACAAGCCAGCATTTACACAGCGGTTTAAGCTTTATAAAAAGCTCTCCTCCCTTAAGCAGGCTGCACAAATTCTTGTGATGGGCACTGGGCAGAGTGGGGAGGGGGGAGTTATATACAAACTACTACTCTCTCCTACCTCCTTCTTCCTAATAATTACGGTTATGGAAAAAAACGGAATGGTCTACCTCAGGATATAAAGGGTTTCTCACCAATGACATTCTTTAAGTAAAGATTGAATTGGCCACTTGTTGGGGACATTGTAGAGGGATTCTCTATGTATGTAAGGGCTGATCTTGGCTGCCTTAGAGGTTCCTTTCAACTCTGGGGTTTTGTGATTCTCCTCCTAGATGTCCACTTTCCAATACTCTCCAGTCCTCAAGATATACACAACCGTCAATGGATGCATCAGACTATTAGAGCAGAAAGAAGTTATAGAGGAAACTGGGTGAGGGAAGGGGAGGGGCAGCGCCTCTAAGCAGAGCTTATTAAACCGTGGGTTCTGACCCCATAGGAAAGAGTCTCAAGTAGAAAAAGTTTAAAGAAGCCCTTTGAAGCATGCAGCTGTGTGTGTGTGTGTGTGTGTGTGTGTGTGTGTGGTGGGGGAAGGGGGGACCTGAATAGCTGAGCCAGCAGCTGACCCACTTGTGAAGGGGCAAATGTGGAACAATGAAAAGAATACGACACTGGGGGTGGGCAGATCTGTTTAATTCCTTCTGACACATACTACAACTGTGGCCTTGAGCACTTAACCTCCTGGATCCTCAGTTTCCTTATCTGTAAAATAACAGTACTGGGCTAAACGACCTTTGAGGTCCCTTCCAACCTTATGTTTATCTTCTTATGAAAAAATAACAGGCATCTCCTCTGAGCATCAATCAATACGCATTTATTGTGCCAGGTACTAGGGACACAAAGACAGAAACATTCTCTGCCTTCAAGCAGTTTACGTTCTATTAGGGGAAAAATATATATAATTCACATGTTATGCTTCAAGGTTTACAAAAGGCTTTGCATACATTTTCTCACTCAGTATTATCCCCATTTTACAGGTTAAGGGGAAGGGTGGTTAAGACCCTCTGAGGCTCTGACTTCAAATTCTATCCACTATGCCACCAAGTGGCCTCAAAAACAAGGTGATGGGGGGTGAAGGAGAGGGGGGTGAAAAGAGAAGGCCTCATGTACAGAAAAGTGACATGAAACGTTTGGTAAAAATACTATCATAAACTCTGTATTTCTGTAAAGTGAATACATTTCCTTTGGGCTAATAAAGATCTGTGTGTTTGAGTTTACGTTTTGAATGGGGACTAACGTTTCTGATTAACAATAAAGCTGGTCTCCTGAAGTATTCTCCCCTAGAGCATTAACTTCAGGTAAAGGCACAGCTGATGTTACATCTGGCCAGAAGGAAAGTTACATTCGTAAACTGAGGAGCAACCAGGGAGCACTTGAATGGGGCAAGAACATTCTGCAGACACCGTCCAACTATAATCAGTGACAAATTTCAGTTTCTTTTTGTTTGTTTGTTGTTTTACAGTAGTTTTTCTAGCCCTCTAGAATGTGTATATATACGCATCCATTTGTTTTATATATATTGTCACATAAATCAACTCTTTATATCAGTTCTACTCAATTGAATGCAGTCTGTTAAATCTATTTTCAATATTAAATATGCCACTTTACAAGTTATTTATTCCAGTTGGTTGGCATCCTGTGCTTTGCAGCATTATTGCCCCAGGACAGGGCTGCACAAACTGATTTTCTTTACAAAACATAAAGTTACTTTCAGGCTTAAATCAAGACAGAAATCTCACCCTCTGCTGTTCAACACACATTTCAATGCTTAACATGCTACTGTTTTCGGTGGGAAGGGGAGGTTTACTTTGGTGCTTTACCTACAAGATGCTCAGGAACTAGCTACCTGAGGGACTCGATAAGAAACAGTGAAGAATCCAATGATACAATGACCTTTGGGGCCTGAGAGCCATGGAGGGCTATAGGGACCCAAACCTGGCCAGAGACCCTTTAAAAGAGGGGCTCAGCCATAGGCTAGATTCTTGGGTTCCCTCTCCCTCCCCAAAAAGAAAAAGTATACAAAAGGCCTGACTGTTATCAAGCACAAAATACTTGAGGAAACCCATTCTAAAAAAGGAACCAGCCAGGAAAGGGTTGAGGGCAGAGACCCCCATATGCTTGGAAGTCAATCAATCCAGCAAATCCCAACTTTCCTTCCTGAGAAGCAAGTTCTCTTCCCCGCCTGGAAAACAAGCCTTTCTCCTTCCAGACTTCAGTCACTGACAAGTAAAGGCACAGAAAAAGGAAAGAAAAGGAAAATAAAGGAAAGGGGTGGGATGGGGGATACATGTGATGCTGGTTGTTTCAAACTTTCTGCACCTCTTCTGCAGAGCGGCTGGAGAGGGAGGCTGGCACAGCTGAGGGAACAGAGTCTTGGCAAGGCAGCAGAGGAGTTGGTAACCCAAACTCGGGGTGCCTTTGGCGAGGGGCACTTTGAACTGCGGGTGGGTGGCTGGGGAAGCGGGTTAGATGGCGCCCCCGGGGCAGGGGCAAGTTGCGCGTCTCCCACCCCTCTCCCCCACGCACCACAGCCGTCCTCCTCTACTACTACACACACCCCCCTGTCTGGGTGCCACCCGAGCGGGTGACGGGGTCCACTGACCACGGATCTGTGGCTGTGGCTTCGTCCCCCCCTTCTCCCTGCTGCAACAACCCACCACGTCACGCATGATTCTTGCCACCACGTTACGACAAACCGTCACAGGGAAAGGGGGGAAAAGAGAAACACACACACACAGAAGCGTGCAACCTATGTAAGTGTTACCCACGCACACTCACAGCGGGGGGTCGCGCCTCGCTCGCCGCACAAAAGACCCGCAGCTGTCCCGGACTCGGACTGCGGGTGGGGGAGGGCGGCGGGGGAGGGGGCGGGAAGGGACGGCCGCGGCAGGAATGAACAAATAAATAAATAAATGAAGCCAGCCGGAGTCGCGTCTACGTAACGCCCTGTCGAAAGCGGACGCCATATTTTTTTGTGGCTTATGTCGACATAGGGAAACGTAGACATGTTTTTTCCTCCCCCCCTTCCTCCTCCTCTTTTTCCGCCCCCCCATGACCCAAAACTTGTAAAGGTTTGGAGAAAGAAAAAAAAATGCACGCCCACCCCCCCCCGTGCTCGCTCCCAATGACAAGGACACAAATTAAAGAGCCAGACCCGCTCCCGCGCCGCCCGCGCCCCCTCCCCCCGCCCGAGCGCTCTAACAAAACACCGGAGCCGCCGCCGCCGCCGCCGCGGCCGGTGGGAAAGTTGGGTCGGAGTGGCGGGCCGGCGGAGGTGCTCCCGGTGCAGCGAGCGGCTGGAAGTGCGGCCGGGAGGGGGAGGGAGGAGGAGGCAGAGGGAGGAGGGAGGAGGGAGAGGGGGGAGGGAGGAGGGAGAGGGAGGAGGAGGAGGAGGAGGAAGGCGCAGGAGGGCGGGGGAGGGGAGCCGGGGGGAACTTTCTTACCTTGCACCCGGGCCGTGGAACGCGGGGCCGCGGAGGCGCCGCGCGAACGCTCCAAAATGGAACTCCGGCTGCCTCTCCCCCCCCGTCGCCGCCAGCACCACCAGCACCAGCACCACCGGCCGCCCCCTCCGCACACACGCTCGCGCTCACACACACCCACCGGTCCCCCACTCCGCGCCCCACACCGCAGCCGAGCCCGCGGCTTCCAGCGCCACTAATTCCCAAGAACACCCCCACGAGAAGACGGTGGCCACCCCCCCCTCAAAAAAAGGGGAAAAAGGGGGAATAAAAAATCCCTCGATCAGTGGGGAATCTACGCCAAAACCCACATGATCTCTAACGTCAGCATGCGTATTTGCATACGATACCACCACCGGCTCTTCCACCCGGGTCTCGGGTTCCGCGGAAAGTTGCGAACTGAAATTCGGGCCCCTCCGGGACGCTGCGCAAACATTTTTTTTAAAAAGAGGGGAAGAAATGCCCCCCAAGGCGCGCTGTTTATGGCGACGAGAGGGAGGGGTGGTGGGGAGGGAGGGGAGGAATGAACTTCCAAGTGGGACCTCCGCGCCGGCCCCGGGGGCACCGGGGCGGGAGGGGAGGGCGAGGCCGTGGAACACGAGGCGCGGCCGGCCGCCGGCCCGTGCGCGCCCGCGGGGAGAAGGCCCCCGCTCCGCAGGAAAAGTTCAAGGTGTCACCGAGGAGCTCGGCAAACTGTTGATCCTGACCACGTGGAGCCGAGATAGAGGAACCGGAGAGAAGCAGGGAAGAGGCGGAGGATGCGGCCGCCTCCCGCAGCTCTCCTACGGGCATCGGAGCCGCCTCCGGCCCGGGGCGGGTGGGCAGGGGGCGCAGAAGGCGGCCCGAGCCGCTGCTGGAGCTCGGGGCGCCCTCCTTATCACGAAAAAGACAGCCGAGCGGGCGACACGTTCCCCGTTGGCCGCTGTGGCCGGGGGCTGAGGCAGAGGGAGGGGAGACGGGGAGCTCGCTTACATAACTCCCCTCCAAATGAGGTCACGTTCACCTGGGAGCCGAGCGGGCTTTCCCTTCTCCCTCCGCACTCCTGGTGCCGCTTGGAGACCTTAGCCTTCAACTTCTAAAAAATGAGAATTCTGCCCTTTTTTGAAGGGGAGGCTCAGGAAAGGCGCACTTCTGCGGCGTCAGGAAAGTCCTGCCTAGGGGAGAAAGTTAAAAATCAGAACTGAACCCATGTACTTTTACCCTCTGCTCTCTCTCTAACTGAACTTTAGAGGGTGAGCCCTCCGGAGGTAGCTGGCATCAAAGTGATCCAGAGAGGAAAGCGGATGGGTATCTTCTTGGCATGTCAGAGACTGGCCAGCGGTGCCCAGAAAGAGGAGCATTCTTATTACAGCTCCAGGGCTAGTCCTCGGGTCCAGCTTGGGGAGAGGAGGTTTTCAGATTCCTTCTCCGTTGAGACCCGGGTGATCTGCCAGGTTATGGGGGGAGGGAGAGGGCGGGGAGAGGAGTGTGTGGCTTTTTCCCTGGACAAATTGATGAAAAAATAAAAATGCAAACTTTAGCACCTTGTGTCTGGATGAATTTAGGGATGAGCCATATGAGTGACTTGAAGAAACTTAGAGAGTAAATTTCTCAACACGCAATTAATGATTTCGCATCTTCAAAATCTGTTATGCATATAGAAAATGCAGACCTCCACACTTCCCCTCCTCCCCTTGCATTAATTCCAGTAGGCTTTAACAGGGCTTTTTAATCTTTTTTTGTGTATGTGGAATAGACCTCATTGGGCATCGGGTCAAGCCTATGGACTTCTTCTCAGAATGATGTTCTTAAATGCATAAAATAAAATACTGAACATTACAAGAACCAGTGTATGGAAATACAGTCATCAAAACATTTAGAAAGCCAGTTCGGGGGGCCTCAATTTTCTAGCTCCTCTCCAGATGTGGTGGCCAAATGATTAAAAGACTTGAGGGATTAACAAGTCTGGATCCCCTCATTTTGCAGATCAGGAAAACAGGCCCAGGTAGTAAATAGCCAAGTTAGGATTTGAAGTTACATTCTCATACCAGATTATGAGCATATTGGCAGAGGAGATAGTATTTATTAGAAGCAGCCCTAATAAACTATAATGGAGTATAATCAATAATAACTCACATTTACATAGTTGTAAATGTGACATCACAAGTACAAAAAGCGTTCAGATCACAGTGTCTTATTTTAGCCTCACAAACAACCTTTGAAGTAGGCAGTGGATATATTGTAACTAGTCTACATAGAACTAAGGCCACAGAAGAACGATGTTGTATGCACCCAATATTACTTAGTTAGGAATGTTAGGGATTGGACTTAAATTTGGGTGTCCTAAATCCAAGTTCAACGTTACTTTATTCAAAACAACTAAACTCAGTCCCATTGTCCCTAGGGAGCCTAAACAGTTGTTTAGTAGTCTCCTTGTCACCCCCTAGACTGGGACTTTCAAACAAATGTTAGCTATAAGGGTGGAAAAAAAAGCTAAGGGTGGAAATGTGATTAGTAAACTGAATGCTGTGATTCTGTTATTAGTTCTGACTCTGTTTCTAGGCAGCTGGGTGACCTTGCCCAAATCAATTAACCTCTCTGAACCTCATTTCTCTCTTCTGTAAAAAGAGAGGTTTAAATCAGAGAATTTTAAACTCTAGATGTTCTCAATTTAAAAGTGTAAATCCATTCTTATTACCAAAATGTAGCAGGTCACTTGAGATCTAGTTTGCAATGGAAAGCTCACTGGTCCAGGAGTGGGGAGATCTGGGCTCTAGTCCCAAATCTTAGCTATGTGGTACTGGGCAAATCATTTCATTTCTCCGAGCCCCTGTTTTTTGAATTGATAAAATGAGGGTAGTACTGCCTACCTCCCAGGGTTATGAGAGTGAAATGAGAAAGAATCCTGTAAACTTTAAATTTTATTATCAACACAAGGCATTTTTATCATTATCTTCCTCCTCATATCAGCATAGATTATTTTTAGACATGTAATGGTATCACCATGTTCCTGGACATTCAGACCTTTAACTCACCTCTCTCCAGCAATCCTACTTTTCAGTTGTTAAAATTTGTTGATTCTGCCTCCCAGCATCTCTCACTTCCACCCCCTTTAGCGTATTCAGACAGCACAACCCGAGATCAGGCCCTTGTCTAAATTATTGCAATAGACTCCTGCATGAGCCCTGAGCTTTGTGTCTTTTTCTTCTCCCATCCATCCCCCATACCTCTTAGAAAAGAATCATCCTTAGATACAGGTCAACCCGATTACTCCCTCACTCAAAAGCCTTCGGTGGTTTCCTATTGTCTCCCACCAACTAAAAGTGTTCTTGACATCTGCAAATTTTCCTAGGGTACTTTGTATCTCTCTTTGGCCTCAATATGAATCTATTTTGTATCATATTTAGCTGGGTCCACACGTGTATTTTAGGAAACTAAGCTCCTTGAGGTCAAACACTCAGTAAATTTTTCTTTTCATCTCCCCAGTGCTTAGCACATAAACACTTAATATTTATCAAATGCCGAATGACCTAAAACATTCTTTCTGGCCTCCTTTTTTTTTTTCTAGCTTCTCTATCTTTAAAGTAGCACATTTAAAAAAAATCCTAGATATGCAAATAAATATAAACATAGTGTAGTTCCAGGTAAGGAAGAAATTTCTCAGCCATCCAGAGTGTCCAACATCGGAATGGCCTCTCCTAGGAGGGGGTGGGTTCTTTCTCATTGACGGTTTCGAGTGAGGGAGGGGAAGCTTAGATAATCCTTTGGTTGTTGTAGACAATTCTGTGGAGATAGGAAGTTGGTCTTGCTGACCTCTTAGCTACCTTCCATTTCTAAGATGGCTCTCCTTATCTCAAGGCTCTCAGTACCTCTAATCTCCTCCAAGCAGCCCTAAGGCATGTCTGGCCCTGGTCACATCCTTAATCCACATCTTTGAGGGGTCCTTTATTACTCCGAGGATCAAATATAAACTCCTTTGGCATTTAATACAACCTGGCTCCAACTTAGTTTTTAAGCCTTATTGTACATTAGGCCTCATTACATACTCTTCTGTCCCCCAAACTGTGTTGTAAAAGGCCCAGTCAAGAGTTCTGGGTTCTGCCACTTACTAGCTATATAGCACCTTGTAAACATGAGCTCTCATCATTAATAATAACTCATATCCATAAGATGTTTTAAAATGTTCAGAGTACTCAAAGCCTCACAAGAATCCTGTGGGATGGGTAGTGCAAATGTCATTATTAAGATTATTACCATTTTAAAGATGAAAAAAACTGAGGCACAGAGAAGTTAAGGGTCATCTATCTAGTTAGTAAGTTCCTAATTTGGTTCTTCTGACTTAAAGATCATTGTTATTTCCATTGTACCAGTGATTCTCCAAGTGTGGACCCTAGGGTCCCATGAGACTTTTTCAGGGGATCCTTGAGGTAAAAACCCTTTTTATAACAATACTAAGGTATTTTTATTACTAATATGGTAAATATGGATAGCTATAATCCACATAAACAAAAACTGGAAGGGTCCTCAATAATTTTAAAAAGGGAAAGGAGTCCTAAGACCAAAAAGTTTGAGAAGCACTGCTTTACACTAGTGCTGTCTCTCTTGTTCTTAGGTAATGGTATACTATAGAGGAGTGTCCATTGGAAAGCTGGTTGGGTAGACAGTCAGAGTACCTGGTGGTAGAAGGTGTGTGCCTTATGGGAAGATAGTTCTTGCCAAAAGTATCTTAGTTTCTTTCTAAGACAGCATTTAAAATATTGGTATTGTGTATGGAGTTACTGAAAATACTGATAGATAGACATCAGATTTTTAAAAATGTGTTCCAGAAATATTGATTGAGCATCCTCTATATGTTCAGAGCTATGTTAAGGGACATAGGGACATCAAAGAAGGATAACAGATCTGCTCTCAGGGAGGATATGTGGATATGGAAGAGAATAAGTGTTGAAGTAGTATATGAACCCTGGTCTTCCCAATTCCAAGCCCAACATTCAACCTACTAAACCACATGAAAAGATAATACTTAGCCGGGAGAAGAGAAAATTCAGCAAGTATAGGGGAGCTGTTTTCAAGCATTTGAAGGGTTGTCAGTGGAAGAGGGATTCATCTTGTTCATTTTGTCCCTAGAGAACACAACCAGAAGCAATGGGAGAAAATTGCAGAGGTAGGATAGATATGGATATGAAGAAACACTTCTTAACATTTATAGCTACCCTGGTGTAATGGGTTGCCCTGGGAGACACTGAGTTTGCCCTCAGTGAAGGTCTTTAAGCATAATCTGGACATACATGTTAGGGTGTGTGTGTGTGTGAGAGAGAGAGAGAGACAGAGAGACAGAGAGAGAGACAGATGAAGAGAGGGAGATGAGGATTGCTGTTGAGTTTGGGCTGATTGGATAGCCCCTAAGATCATCTGCATCTTTCAGATTCTCTGTGATTCTCTGTTTATATGAGTTTATGTTAAATATGTGATATAGGCAAAACTGTGCAAGAGGGAGAAATAGCTAGAGGCTGGGCTCCTCAGGAGGAAACAGGCATAGAGGAAGTGGGACAAGAATTGGTTTTTAAACAGTAGAATTTGTATGGGGAAAGGATATGGAAGACACTGGCATGGAAACATCATGAGCAGAGTCTTGGAGATGAATAGGAGAAAGACACGCACAAGGAGAGGGACTGAACTAGTTTGGCTAGAGTGGTATAAGGAGAGAAAAAGTACTTTCAGGATTATACCCCAAAGAGGTCAAAGATAGGAGGAATAGGACTCATATGTACAAAAATATTTATAACAGCACTTCATAAAAGAACTGGAGACAAAGCTGGGGCTCCACAAATTGAGAAGTGTCAGAACAAATTGTTGGATATGAATGAATAAAATGGAATATTGTTATCATAAGAAATGAAAAACATGATGGGCAAGATAGCATGTGCTACTATAGTCCCTGCCTTTGAAGAGGCTGAGGCTGGTGGATTGAACTAAGGAGTTCTGAGCTCCTATAGAGCTAAGTGTTAATAAGGTGCTGGCAATGTTTGGCACAGGTGTAGTGAGCCCCTGGCTGTAGAGGGCTAACAGGCTGCCTAAGGAGGGGTGAACCAACCCTGGCAGGAAAAATAGAGCAAATTAAAGCTCTGTGATAATCAGTATTGGGATTGGGTTTGTGAGTGGCCACTGTACTTCCACCTTGATTGAGAAAGAGAGAAATAGAGGAGAGGAGAGGAAAGACAAATACGACGTATCCAGAGAAAACTGAGAAGACCTGTATGAACTGATACAGAGTGAAGTGAGCAGAATATACAATGTCCACAATGTAAAGAAAAACAACTGTGAAAGCCTTCAGGACTGATAAATCTGATGACCTGTCATGACTTCTGAAGACCAATGATTAAGTATGTTTTCCAACCTCCTGTCAGACAGGCAATGGACTAGAGGTGCTACATAACTCATACATTTTCAGATATGGCCAATGGGCTTATTTGTTTTGCTTGAACAGAGTTACTTGTTATAAGGGAGAATTTATGCTGGGTTGGGGAGATGAGTTAGTGCATAGTGACAGAAATAAAAAAAAGAGAGAGACAAAGAAAAATCAGTGAAAGATATAAAAAACTAAAAAGAGCAAAGGGAAGTTCAAAAAGGGACCCAATCAATCAGTACAATTTTGTAACATTGTTAAATTAAATATTCAGTTAAAAAAACCCAAACCCCAAACCAGGTAACAGAAGTTCACAGCTTCCCATACAATCTTCTTTGTGCATGTTTATTGATATGTGAGTTCATAAGTTCATGATAAAGAAAAAAAATTTTAAAAGAAAAGAAAAAATTCAAAAGCTAATACTATTTCCTCTGCTTGTAACGGTGTTCCCCATAAGCCTCACTTGTCCATTGTGGATCTAAGTGCTCCCTAATCCCCTCAACCAGAAGTGCTCCCTCTGGTCTCTGAACTAAAACAACACTTTCTGCTGGACTTATTGCACTCTACTTTTTAAAAAATATAATTAGTTGTGTATCTGTAATATGCCCTCTTCTGGATTATTAGGACAGGAATTATGATTTGGTATTATTTTTTCATTTCTCTCATTCTCATAACCTAGTTTGATACCTCCTGCCTAATAGGAACTCAATAGATACTTATTGAATTAATTAATTTAAAAAGGTCAGAGGTATGAAAGATTGCTCCAGATCACTAATACTAAGAGAAATGCAACTTTAAAAATTTGAGGTTTCACCTCACACTCCATAAATTAATAAAGATAACCAAAGATGGGAATAGTTAATGTTGAAGGGGCTGTGGAATGATAGGCACCCTAACCCTGCTGTTAGTAGAGCCACACATTTGTCGAAGCATTTTGGAATGCAATGTGTAAGAATGCTATTTTTTAAAAAGTGAAAATTTAAAAACTAAATGCTGTATACGTATAATGACAAAATTTGGTCCTGAACAAGAGATAAGAAAACAAGGATTTTGTTTTTCTTATTTTAAATTTGGGGCAGGGGGAGGAGTGAGATGAAAAGAAACTGAAATGCTTGTTAATTGAAAATAAATGAAAGTTCAAAATAAAAAGAAAGGATGTTGAACTCACCTCCTTCCCTTATTTCCTTAAGTGGGAGACTGTGGATGTGAATCATTTTTTATACTTTCAGAGCTGGTTGACAAGTGAGTTCATTTTGCTAATCAGCTTCCCTCCCCAGCCTGCTTTTTAAAAAAATTCTTTGTTATATGAAATGGCTCACTGAGTAGGAGAGGGGGATAGCAAAAGATAGAAATAATATAAAAATAAAAAAAGATTGGAAGTAGATTGTGTAAACATTTGAATGATAAGATAATGAATCATAGAATTTCAGATCTGGAAGAAACCTCAAAAAACATCTAGTCCAACCCATCCTGGAAGAAAACATTCTCCTGTATAACTACTCAGCCTCTGCTTGAAGATCTTCCAACAGAGGAAACACATATATACTTCCAGTGACAGAGGACTCATTACCTCCTAAGACAGCTCATTCCATTTTTACATAGTTTTAATTGTTAGGAAGTTCTCTCTGACTTAGAAGCTAAATCTAATTTTCTACCACTTCCACCTGCTCCTCCCAGTTTTACCCTCTGGGGCAAAGCAGAACAAGTCTCATATCTCTTTGACTTGACTTCCCTCCATATATTGGAAGATATGACCCATCTAAGTCTTCCCTTCTCCAGGTCCTGAAATGGTGCAGTCCTGAGACCTTTCAACATCTTGGCCACTCTCCTTTACATGATTTCCAACTTGATAATGCCCCTCCTAAAACGTAGTCACTAGAATAAAGCATAATACTCTAAATGTAGTATAACCAGGACAAAATATAGTACGACTTTCAGCTCCTTCATTTTGGACTTGAGATTCCTTCCAGTAGTTTTATGTACAAAAGTGTTATATAGTTAACTCAATTTAAGATTATATAAACCTTTTTGTCTAGCATATCATGCTTATTGATCATTGATTTGTGTTTCACTAAAACCACCATATCTTTTTCAGATAAATTGCTTCCTAGTCCTGACTCCTCCATCATGTAAAGCTGACTTAAAAATCCAAATGTAGGACTTAAAGTTTTCCTCCATTATATTTCATCTTGTAAGAAGAATGCCACATGGCACTTTTGTGAGAGTAGATTTTTTTGCGAAAGCTCGGAATGTACTCAGGCTGGTGTGGAAAGCTAAGGACACCAAAAGCAAAAAAAATGTAAGCTACATTGGAGGAAAGAGAGTCAAAGATGGGACAGGATCAGGGATGTATTGGAGCCAGGTTGTACCAACTGGTTTTCAGAGAGATTAAGTTTTCAGTGTAAGCATTTATGCTTTGGAAATCGGCAAATAATACAAATTAGGGCATGATTTATTGTTTCATTTATTGTCTAGACTTAAGAAAGTGATGGAGAAAATGGTAATAATGCAGATTAAACTTAAAAGTGTGTCAAATATACATCCTCCCCCACTCCCCCCCAGCTGGTTGTTAAAACATTCACTAGCATAGCAATGGATAAGATGGCTCCTCTGAGTAGATGCAATGCTAACTGATTGTAGGCAGAAAGTAGCACTAATGCTCTTAGTTTGCTGTTGTCTTTTCTGCAAGGAGAACTAATCATCTGTGAGCTGGAAAGGACAGAACAAAAATGACCAAGGAATGGAAACCCAAGATGAGCACAAAGATGATAACAGAGCACCTAGCTGCCTTTGGGGGACTGGAATCACCAGCCCTTGATAAACTTCATCTTAGGGTAATGAGAGAACTGGAAAGATGATTTATGAGCTGTAATCAGTGATCCCTGAAAGATGAGGGAGATCAGAAGAGAGAAAAGGAAGGAACATTTATTGAGCACCTAGTAGGTGCCAGGTACCATGCTAAGTGCTTTACAAATACGATGTCATTTGATCCTCACAATAACCCTGGAGGCGTAGGTGCTATTATTATCCCCATTTTACAGTTGAGGTCATTGAGGCAGAGTTAAAATGACTTATCCAGGGCCACACAGCTAAGAAGTGTCTGAGAGCTAATTTGAACTCATGTCTTTCTGACTCCATGCCCAGAACTCTCTATCCACTGCCCTTCCTAGCTATCTCAGAACTGGAGGCTCCACAGAATTGGAGATGGACAAACATCCTGATCCTCAACAAAGGTGAGCTATTCAAGGTGCCTTTTGAAGGAAGCTAGAGATTATAAGAGGCTTTGCGAAGAGGCAGTCTAAATCATGTTGGTTCAGACTGCAAAAATACAGAGGTAGGAAGGAGTTAGTGTAAGATTCAGAGCACAGCAAGCAGGCACATTTAATTGGAATGTTGTTCATCTGTGGTTGTCGAAGAGGACCAGTGACATCATGGGGTGATGTTTTCACTTGAACATGAATTGGATTTAAGTGAGGCAGAGTTACACAGAGTCCTCATTCTCTTGTCCAGAGTCATCAAAGTCCAGTGGCAGGACAAAAGTCAAGATAGCTGGGGATGGCCTGGTCTTCAGTGTCTGACCAGGCTCTAAGTGCTCCACAGCACCTGCTTCAGTCACCTTCGTGGGCATTGGAACACATTGTTCTCATCTGCTTATTCTGCTGGGGGAAGTCTTTACATACTTGGGGCAGATAGCCCTCCTGCCCATCCCCAACTAACAGATGGGTCTGAGGCCTCTTGGTTACTTTCAACCTGGTTTAGCCCATCTATGAAGATGGTTTTACCAGGATATGGTCACTGTACATGCTACAATTCTTGGAGCCACAGGTGAGAGTTGTCCACAGATGGACACCAAAGGTGAATGAGCAGGCCTGAGTAGGGCTCAGCAAGCCGTCACACCAGAGTCCTGTCTCAACACCACATGCACCTCAATTTGGTTGGAGTGCAAAGTGTTTGAAGGCAAGAAATGTGAAATAAGCCTAGCAAGGTAGATTTAAGTCACATTGAGAAAAGCTAATCATTATAACAATAACAAAAATAATACATTTTTATAGATGTTGACATACCCCAAACTCCTAATCTCCAGGCTAAATGGAACCCAAAAAGCCTTCAGAATGTAGAGTCCTAGCAGAGGAGGTCGGAACCATGTGAAAACAGGGTGAGATCCATAGAAATCATCCTTGTCTGTTACTGGAATTGTACCAATGATGATTCTAAAGAGGATGAACTTACATCTTAATGCTTTTGTTCAATTCCAAAAGTGGTTACTTTATGCACCTGTACAAGACTTTAATGTGCAGAACATTAAATATAAAAGTATAATAGCCTGATAGTGATTTGTTCCAGAGGTATTTGTATCTGAATCCCGTAAAAATATGAGAATAAGATGATAATAACAAGAATGGCAATAGCGTTTAGAGTGGATGTTGTCAAATACTATTATTTGGTACATAAGTACCAAATACTCATGATGTCTCAGTGATGTGGAACAAAAGATTTCAAAGGATAGATGCCTAACAGAGAAGATCAAAGTTCTGTGGGAATAGTATGAGGACCATATCATCCCCAACATCTTATTTGCTGTGGGAGTTACACAGGGATGTTTGCAGTGAGCCTGCACAGGGTGGGATTATATCCCAGCACTTTTTGTTCAAATACAAAAAGGAGTTACTTTATCCCTCAGTGCAGTCATTAACAGATGTTAACTATAAAAAAGCAACACCATGATAGTGAGTTGTCCCAGGAATATTCCTTTTGGAACTCCATCAAAAGAGAGAGAATTGGTTCTTCAACAACAATAGTCAATCAGCATTTATTAAGGACCTAGTATGAACCAAGAGAACAGCTGGGAGGTGCAGTGGATAGAGTGCTAGACCTGGAGTCAGGAAGACTCATCTTCCTGAGTTCAAATCTGGCCTCAGACACTATCTAGTTGTGTGACCCTGGGCAAGTCACTTCACCCTGTTTGTCTCAGTTTCCTCATCTGTAAAATGATCTGGAGAAGGAAATGGAAAGCCATTCCAGGATCTCTGCCAAGAAAACTCCAAATGGGATCATGAAGAATCAGATGTGACTGAAAAATGACTGAACAATGCTCAGTGCTGGGGATACAGATATGAAAAAGAAAAATCTTATCTGCCTTCAAGGAGCTTATAGTCCAATAAGGAAGTACAACAAGCAAAAAGAAGCCAAAAAGGGGGGTCAGGAGAAGGAAGAGTACTTGGAGTTGGTGAGACATCATGAAGTTCAAAGGTGATATAGCCAGTTGGGAAGCTAAACTAAATAAGTAACATTTATACTGCATTTCAGTGGATGCAAAGTGCTTTACAAATATTTCTTTTGATTCTCACAACTCTGGAAGGTCAATGCTGTTATTATCCTCTTTTTACAGATGAGGAAACTGAGGTACAAGGTAAGTGATACGCCCATGGTTACAGGGTTGGTAAGTATCATAACAAGATTCAGACCCAGATCTCTTGACTCCAACTCAAGTATGCTTCTCTTTATGCCACCCCGAGGAGTCAGTTAAATGTGATAAGTATATAAAGTGCTTTGTAAATACAAGGCACTCTGTGTGTGAACTATTGTTCCTATTACTTCAAGCATATGACCCCAAATACCGCATTCCCCTTAATAACTCATGATCAATCTATCCTCTCTGAATTTACCTAAACCTTTTATGAAATGAGATTATTGGCTTTGCATTCTGAGGGCATTGGTTTAAATCCCATCTCTGATGCCTGCTACCTATGAGACTTTGAGCAATTCACTTGACCTCTCTGGAGCTTGATTTCCTCCTTTGCAATATGAGAGTGTTAGACTAGATTCTCCTAGGCCTCTTCCAGCTCTAGATGACCCTAACATCTATGGTCATTTGAAATTATACACCTGCCAAGTTCACTACTCCTCAATCCCTAGCCCATTTGAGTGTCCCTTCCAGACCTTCTTCCCCCAGGTGAGTCCATTGAGGATAGGGAAAGGCAGAGATTGGTGCCAAGGGCAGTAGGATAACCTTCCATCAGCAAGTATGGTGCACCTTTTCCCTTCTGTCTGGCTGGGGGTGATTAGTCTTGTTTGATACCATGTGAATTTCGGTCACTGGGGGTACTAGAGTTCTTGAGTTTCATTTAAAACCCTTGAACAAATTCATTTCCCCTCTTAACATGTACCATTCTTTGAAAAATTCCAATAGTCTTTATTTGACACACATACTCAGGTCTATGTCCCTTTGCCAACCCATCCTAGAAACTCATGATTGGCTATAAAATACCATAAACTCCACAGTCAGATTATGTGTCAACATTAGGTGCGTTACTCATTAGGAAGGATGTGAATTCATATTGAAATCATTAGGACAGAGTTGGATCTAAATAATCTAGAGTTCGTGGCAAGGTCAGATTTCTCAGCCATCAGACCTATCAGGAATACCCATGCTACTGTCTTCTCCTTGCCAGGGCATCTGACCCAGTTTGTGTGGATTTAGGCCTTCATTCTAGGGGACAGAGCATCAATGGTAGGTACAGAAAATGAGACAAGGCTTTTTGGTTATTTATCCAAATATCCAAACTTCCTCTGACTTTAAGTCATCTACCTCCAGGAATGAGCTTGGATAAGTAATTTTGCTCTCTGAACCTCAGTTTCATGGGATCAATCAGTCAATCAGCAAACATTTAATCAAGTACTTATTATGTGAAAGGCACTACTCTAAGTGATCAAGATCCCAAAACAGGCCCAAACAGGCCTTGTACTCAAGGAGATCACATTCTAATAGATCATAAACATAGAGACAGAAAAAATTTTATAGGTCTTCAAGTCCAGCTTTCTTATTTTATGGTTCGTTGCCGCTACAGAAAGAAGTGCTATAAACATTTTTGTACATATGAATTCTTTTCCTTTTTCTTTGATCTATTTGGGAGATAGTCTTACTTGTGTTATTTTTGAATCAAAACACATGAACAATTTGGGCATACAGTTCCAAATTAATTTCCAGAGAGGCTAGAAAAATTCATAGCTCCCCCAACAATGTATGTGCCTATTTTCCCACAGCCCCTCCAGCAGTGGGCTCTTTATTGTTCTCTTTGCTATTACCATCAGTTTAATTCTCACTGATAATTGTTTCTCAGCAGCCAGAGGGTTCAGGTGATTAGATTTCTACTGTTGAAAGCTGATCTTTTCAGTCTCAGTCAGGCAGTCATTCAATATGTGGAAGCTCTATAAGGGTAGAAAGTAGCTTTGCACTAGGACTCAGGAAATCTGGGTTTTAATCCGAGCTCTGTTTCTAACTAGCTATGTGGCCTTGGGCAGGTCCCCCATCTGCAAAATGAGGTAATTAGTTAGGCTTCGTTCGTCTTGATCTTGAAGGCCAGTCTTGCTCTAAATTCTCTGAATCCTTCTTTCTATTCATCCAATTTGAGCGATGCAGTTTATTAAATAGCTGCTATTTCCTATGTACAAAAATAGACAAGACATGGGCTCTGCCCTCAAGAGGAGGAGAAAGATGTGAAGACAAATAGTCATAATATGAGACAAAATGTGGCAAGTGCAAGGAGAGGTCTAGTCAAAGTGTTATGAGAGATGTGGAGAGACAGAAGTAGAGACAGAGACAGAGACAGAGAGAGACAGAGAGAGAGACAGACAGACAGAGACAGAGACAGAGAGAGAGGGACAGAGAGACAGAGAGAGAGACAGACAGAGAGACAGAGAGATAGAGACAGAGAGACAGAAACAGAGAGAGACAGACAGAGACAGAGAGAGACAGAGACAGAGAGAGAGACAGAGAGAGACGGAGAGACAGAGAGAGAGACAGAGAGGGAGGGGGGTGGGGAGAGAGAGACCCTTCTCAGCAGGTGGGAGAGACGGGGTAACAAGGAAGACTTCAAACCTTAAGGCACTAAATAAATGTTAGCTGTTACTATTACTTTTATTATTCACTCTGACATTCTTCCTGTGATGCTGTACGCCTGCCAGTCATCTGTGTAGTGATACAACTGCAGTTTCTGTCCACTAATAAATGTTTGACACCCAGCTTTCCAGAAAAAAAAATGTACCAGCAGCAATTTGATTTTTATTATTACCATTTTCTCTATCACTTTCTTAAATCCTGACAATCAACACAAGAATAAATCAAGCCCTGACTTGTAGCATTTGTCGATTTCTGAACATGAATGCTCCCACTGAACATTTAACAATCGACTCTGGTTGAATTTGACTCTAGCAAACCCTTGGCTGTGGGTTCCCCCAAAGGGTAATGGAGAATGGCAGGCTTCTGCAGACTGCAGCTAAGAATTATTTTCATAAGAGAAGAGATGTAAAGGATGTGCAAGGGAGACTTAAATGTAGAGTCTAGGGAACTCTGCAAGTGGCAACTCCCTCTACTCATGCAGATTGCAGAATTGGTAACACCTCAAGGAGATAATGGGACACCTACTGGGAATTTACTGGAAGCCACACCAGGAAATCACAGCCTAAAGTCCAAGATTGTAATGGGAGTTTTGCCTGAGACACAAAGAGTGTAACTCTCCCAAGGTCATAGAACTGGGAAAGGTCATAGGAGGGATTTGAACTCAAGTGCTGGCCTTATTCCAAGCCAGCACTCTATACACCACATCATTGTACCTCTCAGAGAGATGGATTCTTGTGGGGATAGTGGGAGACTTGAGGGGGAGGATGGGAAAAGAGACTCATCCTATAGTGAGGGGGGGATACCAGTGAACAGTTTGGGCATCATGTTGGTATCCACGCCTCATCAGGGAATCCAGAGGATGGCCCCCAGATTGTTGGGTGAATCCTCTGTGAAGGATTTATGGAAAGATTTGAACAAGAGCCCCCACAGGATAAGAAGGCATGAATGGGCTGTGATGTGGATCATTGGAGGGCATATCCACATGGGGGGAGATCACAGATCCCTTGAAGTATCAGCATACTTTTATTTGGGGGGTGTATATGTGTGTCAGGTGGAGAGAGACTAACAGGCACACACACAGGGTTTTAGCTGCGGCCTTTGAAACCTGACCAAAGGAAAGAAAATCAGAGTTTCAAATGTTTGCACTTTCAGGCGTTACCACAAGCCTTTGATTAGCTCTCTCAGCCCTCATGATGATGATGATGGCTTTATCACTGCTGAGGGGCACCCCCTGCCCCCAGTTCACAAACACAGGGAGGGCTAGAAATGCAAAGGGTTTGACTGTCCCTGTGGGAGAAGAGCCACAGGTACTTAGCATGGCAGGGCTGCCTTTAGTTGGGTCTTTGACAGGTTTGTAATTCATTGCCCTTTAGAGAAATAAATAAATCTTTCTCAGGGGAAAGCCAGCTTTCTTGCTGGCGTCACACCGGTCTCTGAACTTAAATCATGCTTCTTTCATGCCAGCTTGAGACTTGAGTGGTATGGATGTGTGTGAGTGTATGTGTGTCTAGGGAGGAGGAGCATATGTGTGTCCATTACACATCCTCTCAAATATGTGTCTGAAACAAGAAATGTAGGTCAAATAGAGTCTCCACACTCCATCCTGCCTCATCCTGTCATCTTCCCTGGGCTGTTATTCCTACTGAGATCACTTAGAGCCTGGAGACTGAAGCTGAGAAATGAGTTTAAATCCCCAGGAGGACAGATCCTTCCCTCCTGATGTCACCACCATCCTGCTTCCCTGCAGGCTTGGCTGGGAGAGGAGGATGGTTAATGCTTGGCCCACAGACGTAAGGAACAAAAGGCAGCAGAACTGCGCCTGGTGCCTGCCCTGGAAAGGTCCTCTGGATTCTGGTCAGCAGAGTCTGCACAGGTTCCTGTGGCTAGAAGGGAACAAAATACACAACTCTCACTGCTCCTTAATCAATGAAATGGATAAAATGATCTTTAAATTTAAGGAAACCCTTAGTCGGTCACATCTTACATTCTTCCTCTTGAAAATAGAGATTGTCATGTTGGTGTGTGGAGACTAGCAACAATAAATAACAAATAATTAATAAACAATAAATTAATAACCATTAATAAAAGTTTGGAAGGACTTGGTGTCCCTGCCATATGAAGATGAAAAGCATTTAGCCTGGTAAAGGGACTAAGTGGGTTATGATTACAGTCCCCAAATGTTTGAAAGGCTGTCCCACGGCAGAGAGATTAAACGAGTCTGTTTGGCCTCCGTATGTGAAACTAGGAATAGTTTGAGGGAATTTCAAAGTGGAGATTGAGGCTTGAGGAAAGGAGATAACCTTCAAAAGCTGTCCCATGTGTTGGATGGCTGGGATGGAGGGAGAAGGGAGAACTCTTTTGCAGGTACAGGTAGGACTAGAAAGTTGCTGAGCTCCTGGATAATTCTGAAATTTTATGATTTTGTGTCCTTAAGAGCCTACCTGGCCCATCCCTCTGCTTCTGGAGTTTACAAAGGAGGTCAAGGGGATGGGGGAAGAGGTAGATGCTTGTTCAAGAAGAGGACTGTCTTTACCCTTCTCACGAGTCTCCTTAAGTCAGTTCACAATTCATAAACTGAGTTATCTGCTGACACTTTAATGATCAATTAACAGTTTAGTAAGAACTCTTGTATTAGCTAACTCTGAGGAAGTTGGGATCCTTAAAAGAAGGGGACACTCTAAGGAGATGGGTGAAACCTAATGATAGGTGATGTAACAGGGTGAAATATAAAGCTATTTATCCAAAATTTTTAAAAAACCAGTTATAAAGCTGCAGGATAGAGGAAGTATGGCTAAGATGGCACATTGCCAAAAAAAAGATCTGGGGGTTCATAGTGGAATGCAAGATGAATAAAAGCCAACAGTTTGATTTTGGCAACCATAGCAATGAACGCAACCTTAAACTTTGTAAGTTGGGGAACCAAGTCTGGAAGAAGGGGAGCGATCCTCCCTCTTTGCTACTTCCTGGTCAGTGTGCATTTGGAATATTTAGTTTAGTTCTGGCTGCCACATTTTAGGAAGAATGTTGACAAATTGGAGAGGGTTCAGAGGGAGGAGATATGGATGCTGAGAGACAGTCCTAGAGACCATGACACAAGAGCTGAAGGAACTGGAGCTGTTTAACTTGGAGAATAAAAGGCCAGCTAGGAATTATCTGCAGGGCTGTCACTATGGAATTGGGGGTAGACTTGTGTTTGGTCTCAGTGGGACAGATTAGGAGAACTAGTTGCCAGTTGTAGAGAAGCAAATATAGATTCCTTATAAGGAAAAACTTTCTACAATTATACTTACCCAGAAGGGGAATGGGTTTCCTGGTAGGTAATGAGTTCCTCATCACTGGAAGTTTTCAAATAAAGGTCAGATATTCTCTTGTTAGGGATCATAAAACTAGAGATGTCATGAATCCAGTCTCCCAATTCTGTAGCTGTAACATTGAGAATGAGGCACAGAGAAATTAAGTGTCTTGCCCAGAGCCTGAGGTAGAATTTGAACTCAGATTTTACCGCCTCAGATTAAAACCAAGGCTCTATCCATGATATTGGATTTTGGGCTTTGTAGTGTATCCTTGCTTATGGTGTGTGAGGTGTGTGAGGTTCTATGATTCGGTGAAATAGGAGTAAGAATAAGGCTTGGGAGAGGCCTGCAGGAAGGACCCACAGATAGTCAATAAACATTTATTAAGCTCCTACTATATACTTAGCATTGGAGACACAAAGAAAGGTGAAAGACAGTCCCTGCCCTGAAGGAACAGACAATTTACTGGGAGAGACTTGTAAACAACTATGAACAAATCTGATGTTGACCCTTGGGCGGTGACTCGTGTCTAAGCTGGTAGGGAACAGGGTGAAGCTGCTGTCTGATTGAATGAATGACCAGAGGTTCACTTGCATGCAAACCTCCCACTCCCCCATCGCCAAAGGAAAGGGATCAGGAATCCAAAGAAAAAGATGAGGCAGTTCCCTATCCATTTTCCCTCCTTTTATATATTCACTCTTTAATCAGCCCTTTTGTGACGTTATTTCCTCCTTATGGGTTCCCTTTGATGGTCAATTTTATGTGATTTCTCCTGGATAAAAAGTGTTGGGGGGAGGGGTCTGATCACTCAGTGGGCTTTTCCCTGCCCTGATGTTCTGGTGATCGCTTTGGATGCTGCCTACTGCTCCTCCAAATCATTTAGAGGGCCAACTGGGGCATACTCATGATAAGAACAGGGGTCAGCCACATAATAATCACAGATAACTAGAGAGATTGTTTCCTTTTTTTTTTTTTTTTTGCATTTGTATAGTTAAGAGCCCAGCACAGTGCCTGGCACATAGTAGGCACTTACTAAATGCTTGTTGATTGATTGACACAGGGGTTTGAAGTTTGCAAAATGCTTTACATACATGGTCTCACTTAATCCTCAAAACAACCTTTTAAAGTCAGTTTTATAGACATTTTAATCTCCATTGTAAAGATGAATAAACTGATACTGTTTAAGTGAATGTCAGGGGACAGCTGGCTGGGGCAGTGGATGGAATGCTGGACCTAGAGTCAGTAAGACCCGAGTTCAAATCCAGCCTGAGGCACTTACTAGCTGTGTAACCCTGGGCAAGTCACTTAAAAAAAAGCAACCCAAACTTTTGTTTGCCTCAGTTTCCTCATCTGTAAAATGAGGATAATAATAGCACCTACCTCCCAGGGTTGTTTTGAGGTTAAAATGTGATAATATTTTACACATCTACAGATACATGTATCTATACCTGTATCTTTGTATATAGCAAGCACTATACACATGTTCGCTACTGGCTATTAAGTGTCTTGCCAAGGACACATAGCCTGAGGTGAGATTTTAACCCACCCTCTTCCTGAACCCAAAACAGGCACTCTCTCCAATCCCAATTTCAAGAAAAGAAATTATACTCCGAATGAGGCTTTATAAAAAGAGTATCTTTTGCCAAACCACGTGTCTCTGTTTTTGATTTGGAAAATACTGTTACAAAAGCCATTAGTTGCCAAGTCCCATTCTGTCCCATTCTTAAAGATTCCTCAGAGAGGGGTTTTTTGCATCCAGACCTATTTTAAATGTGTTCCAAGTAGATGTCTTTTATGTGTAGACTTTCCTTTAAATAACAATAAGAACACCTTAGACTAGACAGGTCCATTCTAATTTCAAAATGCTTCTACATACATTATCTCAATTCATTTTTCTCACTATTCCTTTGAAGAAAGCAAGGGGATATTATTACTTTCTGTTACGCAGGTGAACAAACGACAGCCTGTCTAAAGTCATCCAGCTAGTAGGTGGCAAAGCCGGAATTGAATCCCAGATCCTGGTTTCATGGTCTTCCCGATATAGAATACATAAAATCATTACAAATTTTTTTAAAAAATTTGCTTCTGAAGAATTGTTTTTGCTTGAGTTTCCTGTTAAGCAAACAGAAGCGAAGAAAGAGAGATTGGAAGCCTGCCCTGAATCACCAAGTGAAGCTGACTAGGAGGACCTTTTGCAAACATGGAGTGTTACAGATACACTTAATAATAGTCATAAGGGCTTGGTGGGGGAGAAGCAGGCAAGAGGGGGCAGGGAGGGAGAGCTAGACCAGCTTGGCTTGGGTCCCCCTCAGTCTGCGTATTCTTGTATTCTTCGCTGCCTGGGAGCTTGGGAAGATGGCTTTGTTTTCACCAAGCTCTCTGATCGCTGAATGTCTGTCTCTTTTGCATACAGCTTCCGGCCAGTGATTCACAAGTTTCCCCACTGGGCCAGTAAACTTTTTTCAGTTGTTGATGTTGCTTTGTTTTTTCCCTTACCCCTTCTGAAGATTCCTACTTGTTTTTCCAGGACAGGCAACAGGTCGGGGGAGAGAAGGACAGCAAGAATGAGGCCTACGAAGGCTGAAGACATAGTCCTCTTTACTTCTGTCTGCTCCCCTTCTGGTTTCAGACTTGGTCTTTTTCTTGTTTCTGTGCCACTGCTCATCTGTGACCAGATTCCTCCTGGGTGTCTTGTTGTAGCTGGGCTCTCACGTAATTAGCTGAGGCTTTTCTGCAGGGCCTGTAGCCCCAGCCTGTGCCACCTGGCATGAGGCTTTCCTAGAGACCTGAAGGCCTCTTCTCAGAATCTCTTCTGTAGAACTCTGCTCTTGGCTTTCCCTTCTCTCTCCCAAAAAAAGAGACGGGAAGCTCTTTGTCAGTGGGTTTGAAATTACCCTTTCTTCCAAGAATTCTATCCTCTACCCCTCTCAATAACTATAAGGAAATAGATAATCTCCACTGCTAGGGATCATTAAGTACCAGTCATTTTGGAGTAGACAGCCAACACAGCCCTCCCTCTCTTCCCCTGCCCTTACCCCCAGCAAGGGACTTTTAAAAATTCTTTTTTTTTTTTAAATTCTCCACTTAACACCAACTAGAATGATCATTTTCATATGCAAAGTACAAGCATAGGGATATGTATAGTTTGTTTTTTCTGCTAGACTCTTCTTCGACAATGTTTACCTCTAAAATGCAAGTGAATTAGAGTTAATCGAGTTTGGAGGAGTTTTGTTCGGAAATTTGTGGCACCCCAGGTGATAATAGGACACCCACTGGGATTTCCCGGAAGCCCGATTAGGAAATCACTGCATATCAACCAGCTCCCTGGCAGGTCCTCCTGTGAGGGGCTCTGAACTGTAAGCCCAGCCCAAGTGGCTCCAGGCCACCCACAGGTAAATTGATCACTCCTGGAATCAACATGCTGGCTGATCAGAACTGAGGCTAGACTAGAGAATCTTAGACCTGGGAGGGACATCATTTAAATAAACAAAAACATTTTTATAGAATCACAGAATTTCAGTGTTTAAAGGGACTGGACTATAGCAGCCATCTAATGTTTTATTGAAGCCAAGACTCCTTTTACCAGGAACTCTCCAACTGGTCATTCAGCGTTTGCTTGAAGAACTCCAGGAAGGGAAAACCCAAGATGGCCTTTTCCAATTCTGGATGTTTCTAGTTGTTAAGATCTCCCGGATACTCAGCCTCATTCACCTCTTTAAAACTTTCACCATCCATTGTCACTATTCTGTCCTCTAGTAACAAATAGAGCAAGTCTAGTGACTCTTTTATTTCAATGACCTTCCAATGCTTTAAGACAACTCAAGTATCCTACCCACATTTCCTCTTCCCCAGGCTAAACATTCTGCTTCCCTTCAATTGACCTTCATATGCTGTGGAATGGTGAAATCTTCACCATTGTTATTGACTTCCTAGGGCTACTCTCCAGTTTATCACTGTCCTTCCTCAAATGCAAAGACCAGTTGTGGAGTGAGCAGAGCAGAAGACAATGGGACCATCACATCTTTCCTGGACAGACACCATGCCTCCTTGATGCAACCAATTACTCTGAATGTGATGTTCATCACAAATACCAGTAAACCAACAATTCAACAAAACATGTTTAAAGGCCTCATGAGAAGTCTACAAACCCACACACATTTATTCATTTATTAATTCCTTCAACACCCATTTACAAAGTGTTTACGATGTGCCTAGATCTGTCCAGTTCTTCCATTCCAGCACATATTCTGAGTCAGGAAATTTCTTCTTATGTATTAACTTGAATCCATTATGATACAGTCCTACCCATTTCCCTAGTAGAAATGGTGACAATCTACGTAATCTTTTTTTTTTTTTTTTTAGACAAGTGAGGTCAAGTGACTTGCCCAGGGTCAAACAGCTATTAAGTGTCTGAGGCAGAATTTGAACTCAGGTCCTCCTGATTCCAGAGCTGGTTCTTTATCTACTACCTCATCTAGTTGCTCCCAATCTACATATACTTGAAGACCATCAACTAAATCACACTTTGGGTTTCTCTTCTCCAGCAGCATGATACAGCAACTGGAGTGTTAGCCTTGGAACCAAAAAGCCTGGATTCAAATCTAGCCTCAGACACTTTAGAGCTGACTTTAGGTAAGTCGCTTAACCTCATAAGCAAAGTGGGAATTACAATACTTTCATTACGTACTTCCCAGGGGAATTGTGAGAACATATTACAAAAATTAAAATGCCATAAAAATGAGTTTTTACCTTTCCCCTAGGGAATAGGGAAGACATCAAACATTTATTAAGCAACTGTAATGTAACAGTGACTTTTGTAAGCACTTTACAAATATTACCTTATTGATCCTAACAACTCTGGGAGGTAAGTGCTATTCTTACCTCCAGTTTACAGCATTCTAAGCATCTCCATGCACTGGGCAGCTTGGCATCAAGGAGACCTCAGATCAAATTTGACCTCTGACATTTACTAGATGTGTGACCTTGGGCAAGTCACTTAATCTCTGCTGCCTCAGTATCCTTATCTGTAAATGAGAAGAATAATAGCACCTACCTCTCAGAGTTGTTGTGAAGATCAAATGAGTTAATACCTGTAAAGCACTTAGCACAGTACCTGGCACATAGTAGGTATTATCTAAATGTTAGCTATTATGATTATTATTTTCCTATCTGTCTCAAGTTGAGGCTGTACAGGTTTCACTTTCCAGTTAGTTTTGTGACTCCGCTCTGAACTCTTTTCACATCCTCTATATCTTTGGCTGACTGTGGAGTCCAGAACTAGACCCTGTGCTCTGATGAGGGTCTGACCCTTGAGTTCATGCAAGGAATACTTCATGGTGATTACAGATTTCTATTTATATGCCCCGGTATCGTGCATTGTACAAAAGGCAAATGTGATAGTGATATGTCTAATATAAATAGAAATCTGCCTAAGTCATGGATAACTAGTCAGTCACCATGATCCTTGGCTAAAAGAACCCAAGGATATCAGGGAACTCTCAGTTTTAGTCCTGGTTCTACCACTACAACTTTGGGCAAGTAATTTTAAATTCTCTGAGTCTCAATTTCCTCATCTGCAAAATGGGGGCATCCGATGATTTTGAAGTTCCCTTCCAGATCCAAGAATTCTGCATTTTTTCCTTCTTATTGATTTGGCCCATGGGTTGTACATGCATTTCCATGACTAGTGTGAAAAAAGAGAAAGTGAGAATAGAACGGTTGTGTAGTGAGATTTAGTAGTAACCAATGAACAACCTACATGCTGGAACAGAATCAAGAGTGTGAGGTAGGTCTCTTGGGATTTGGAGTGGATCCTCTCTGATGAACTGATGGTAGTACATGTCAGAGAGTCCTACAGGATCAATAGACATGAACGGGGAGCAGAGAACATATCAATTTCATTGGAAAGTAAAGGAATTGAGGCAAAGCAGTTGAGGTGTAACCAGAAAGGGAGTTTGAAGCTAGTTTGTGGAGTGCTGGGATCAGGAATTTATGCTTTATTCAGCAGGCAATAGAAAACTACTTTTTTTTCAAGCTGAGGAGTGACATGATTGGGGCATTAGTGTGAACAATGGATTGGTAAAGGGGTAGAACCTGGTGGCAAGAAGGGGGCTCTTACTCAATCATGTGTGTGTGTGTTTGTCCTTCGTTGCCCGAAGAAGACCATGCCATCAGAGAAATAATGACATGACTTGTACTTGACTTTTGTTTTGAGTGGGGAGGGCTGTGCAGGTCACCAGCCTCGCTTCTCCTCCAGAGCCATCTGAATCCAGTGACCAGATATTCATCAGGATGACTGGAGATGACCCAGGATGAGGAAACTGGGGTTAAGTGACTTGCCCAAGGTCACACAGCTAGTGAGTGTCAAGTGTCTGAGGTGAGATTTGAACTCAGGTCCTCCTGACTCTTGCACTGGTGCTCTATCCACTTTGTCCTCTTACTCAATCAGCATTTTATTAAGTGCCTACTATTTGCCAGGCACTATACTAAGCTCTGGGGATACAAAGAAAGGAAAAACAAGCAAACAACCAGTTAACAATCTCAGTCCCTGCTTTCAAGGAGCTCACAGACTAATGGGGGAGACAAAGTGCCAACAAGTATGCAGAAACAAGAAATAGACAGAATTAATGGGGAGTAGTCTCAGAGGGACCGCACCAAGGTTAAGGAAGTTGTAATGGGAAAGGCTTCTTGCAGAAGGCAGAACTTTAGTTGAGACTTGAAGGAAGCCAAGGGAGCCAGAGGCAGAGATAAATAAGGAGGGAGAAAATGCCAGGAGTGAGGAGGTAGAGTGTTGTGTTAGAGGAAAATCAGGGTCAACTAAACGCAAGAATCCTGGAAAGGGAGGAAGAGAGTCAGGTCATGAGGAGCTTTAAAAGCTAAACAGAGGATTTTGTATTTGATCCTGGAGCTAATAGGAAGCCACTGGAGTTTACTGAATTGGGGGATGGGGGGGAGACAAAGGGTAACAAGAGAAAGGGTAACAAGGTTAGAACTTACTATTATAGAGCTCTAGGTGAAAAGTTGAAAAGAGCACTGGCCAAAGCCCGTGGACCTGCCTCTGACATACTGTGTGATACTGGGCAGGTGCCCTCCCTGGTCCTCAGTTTCCTCATCTGAAAAATGAGGTAAGTTGAGTTAAATTGTCTTTGAGGTCCCTTACAACTCTAGGTCTGTGATCCTATGAGTCTATAAAATGAGGGCCTGGATAAGGGTCCTTGCGGTGGAAGTTGAGGGGAAGGAATGCCAGAGATATTGTGGAGGTCTTCTCTTGGACAGGAATGTTACTGGAGGGGCCATCCCTGACCTGGCACAGCAGGATCTGAGGTGGTATTAGGAATACTTTTTATAAAATGTCTTTCTCCTCAGCCTATGGTAGGATGTGAAATATACCTCTATTTACTGTTTTGAATATTTCAGTGCTTTAGGGATATATGACTTCCCTGGTGTGTTTACTCACTCCACAGGGGCAGCTAGGTGGTGCAGTGGATAGAGCATCAGTGCAGGAGTCAGGAGGACCTGAATTCAAACCTCATCTCAGACCCTTGACACTCACTAGCTGTGTGACCTTGGGCAAGTCACTTAACCCCAATTGCCTCATCCTGGGTCATCTCCAGTCATCCTGATGAATATCTGGTCAGTGGATTCAGATGTCTTTGAAGGAGAAGTGAGGCTGGTGACCTGCACAGCCCTGCCTCACTCAAAACAAAGTCAAGTGCAAGTCATGTCATCATTTGTCTGATGGCATGGTCTTCTTCGGCAACGAAGGATGAACACATGTACACATTCACTACACATGTGGGGATTGCATACTCTCTATCACTTTGTAGATTGTCTTCAAGAGTTATTGTGGGCGAAAAATTCATCACCCTGGGGTCAACTGGCAATGAACTTCTCCAAAATTTGCCTGGCTGGTCTTCAGACAATAACCATACAGTATTTGCTCAGAACTGTACTTGACAGTGATGCATTTCCACTTGACAAAGCTGTGGAGAACTGAGGGTCATTTTCATGTGGTGATAACATTTTGAGAGCCCCAGTTAAAATTCATTATTAGTTATTAGCACTTTAGCAAAGTTAGTTTACTAGATTATCAAGCTGGGTCATTTGGCTTGACTCAAGGAGATGGGACAAGAATGGGTCAGGATTTTATTTAGAATTTGTAGGGAAGGGAGGGAAAGGAAACTTCAAGAATATGGAAGAACAAAAAGGGTAGGTCCTGAGTCAGCACAAGGGTGGTAGATACCTAGTTTAGGGGTTGAAGGTAGAATTAAAATGCCTCAAATATCAACTTTGTCAATCGCATAGTTTTGTCAAAGAACCAGGCTCCGTTAATAGTGCCACCACTGACTGGGCTTGGGAAGTGGGAGTAAAAAGGACCCTGTGGAATAGATAGAATAATCCTAGAACTCTCTTCACTTTTACAGTTGGTGCAGAAGGTTTCCAGTCCATTAGTGATCAACAAGTATTTAGTATGCTCCAACTATGTGACAAGCACATACTAAGGAGTTGGTTGGTTGTTGTCCTTCGTTCTCGAAGAGGACCAAAGTGACATCACCATGATAAAGTGAAGTTTCACTGTGTTCGACTGTGGCTGATCAGACCAATACAAGCTGGGAATGCTCTACCACAGGTTGGGCACAGATAATCAGTATGAATTTTTGGGGTAGATACTCCAAGTTTTTGCATCCTATGTTTCCTTTGTGCTGTCTCAATTCTGCTTTGCTCATAGAGCACAGCACCCTTTCTGATGTGGGCACATGATGCTGAGCGGTCCTCTGTTAGTGTCTCCCACGTTGCACAGTCAAATCCAAAGTTCTTGAGGGAGAGCTTGAAAGTGTCCTTGTATTGCTTCTTCTGACCACCATGTGATCGCCTGCCCCATGTGAGTTCTCCATAAAATAATCTTTTTGGTAAGCTCATATTTTGCATTTGAACAACATGGCCAGCCCATTGGAGTTGCGCCCTCTGCAGCATAGTTTGAATATTTGGCAGTTCAGCTTGAGCAAGGACCTCAGTGTCTGGTACCTTATCTTGCCAGGTGATCCTCAGAATCTTCCTAAGACAGTTCAAATGAAAGCAATTCAGTTTCCTGGCATGGCACTGGTAGACTGTCTATGTTTCACAGGCATGCAACAATGGGGTCAGCACAACAGCTCTGTTGACCTTCAGTTTGGTAGTCAGTCTAATACCTCTTCTCTTTCAACTAAGGAGTTAGGAATACATGTAAAAGAAATGAAACAATCTCTTTCTCCCAACATGCTTGAATTATAGTGGGAGTGACAAGTACATAAATGAATATATACAACATAGAGTAAATAAAGAAGAGAGGGCACTAGCCATTGGGGGAATGAAGAAATACTTCACGCAGAAGATGGTGCTGGAGGATTGCATCTTAAAGGAAGAGAAGGATTCTGAATCAAAGGTGAGGTGGGAGTACATTCTAGTTAGGGGGAATTCTCCTTTAGTTTCCCTGAGACTCCTGTTTAGATCAGTTTAGAGTTTTATTAAAAGCTCATATTGGCTTCATGAATCTGCAAAACAAGGAATATTTTTAGGAAATAAAAACAAAACAGACCATTAACTATCAAAACCCTTTTCTCTGAATAAAATATGTTTGAATCTAGTTTTTGTGTATGTATATATAAGAATATTAATATAACAAAGTATTATATAATAGTATATATTGATACATGAAATAAATCAATATTATAAACATAATTATATAATATGTTATATAGAGTATGTTATTCTATTAATATAATGCATGTACATATCATATAATATATTAATGTAACATTAATATATAAACATATAAATTCATGTTTTCTCCCTCATAGAATGTAGTCTCTTGGAGATCAGGAATACTTTTACAGGGTATAGCATACAGTTGTTGTTCACCCTTCCTTCTCGAAGAGGACCAGTGACGTCAAGGGTGATGTCTTGACTTATTTGTGAATTGGATGCAGCCTGGAGAGGAATGAGACCCTCCTCACCCAAGATTCTTCCTTAAATGGAGGAGCCACCCAATCAGAGAGGGCAGCCAGGGATGGAGGACACTTCCAAGGCTGTAGTGGGCTTCTAGGATGAAGAGTTTTCTGCAGCATTGGCAGAGTAAATCTAGAATGAAGATTTATGTGCAAAATGCTATATTATAAGGCAGTGGATGAGAAGTATGCTGCCTACAGTGAGTGGGAATGTAGAGAGGGCACCTCCTTCTGGTGTGATAGGGAAGCTTCATGGAGAACAGAGACTCACCTGAGTCTTGAAGGATAAGTAAGATTTTGAAGAGATGAGGGGTGGGATAGGAAGGCAACAACACAGGTGGGAAATCAGGTGATATGTTCTGGGAATGGCAGATAGACTAGTAGAGGTAGAAAGTAGGATTTGTGAAGGGGAATGATGAGTGATAAGACTGGGGTAATTTTATAGAGAGCATCTTGTAGGCAGCGAGGAGCCATGGAAGATTTATAAGCAGGAAAGTGATGATGTACAAAGTGGCATTTTGGAAGTCTTCATCTGGCTCATGAATTGAGACCCCTTAGATAGGACTAAAGTCCTATCTTCTACAAGAAGCCTTTCCTAACATCTCTAAATTTCAATGCTTTCTCTCTCTTAATTATTTCCTATTTATCCTGTGTATGGCTTGCTTTGTAAATATTTATTTGCATGTTGTCTTCTCCCATTAGATTATAAGCTCCTTGAGCGCAGGGACTGTCTTTTGCCTCATTTTGTATTCACAATGCTTAGCTAGAAAGTTATTGTTGAGTTTCAGTTGTATCTCACTCTTTGTGACGCCATGGACCATATTGTCTTTGGGGTTTTCTTGGCAAAGATACTGGAGTGGTTTGCCATTTCTTCTCAAATGGATTAATTTAAGTGACTTGTCCAGGGTCACACAGCTAGTAAGCATCTGAGGTCACATTTGAACTCAAGTCTTCTTGACTCCATGTCCAGCACCATCCACTAAGACACCTTGATACCTCTGAGGTCAAGTGGCTCGGCCAAAGTCATACAACTTCTAAGTGTCTGAGGCTGAATTTGAACGTAGATCTTCTTGACAGGCTCTATCCATGGAACCATCTAGCAGCCAACCTGGTATATAGTAGGTGCTTAATATATGTTTATTGAATTGAATTGAGCAGGGAACGTCTCAGAAGCCAGGAGGGCTCCTAGAAGATTTTTTTTATAACAGCCTAGGTATGAGCTGATAAGTGTTGAGACTACGCTGGAAAGAACATAGATTTGGAGTAAGATCTTTTACGTCTCTAATACACACACAAACACACAAATACTAGTTTTCTTCCTTCCTTTTGCCACCCCAGTTGTCACTACCTGGCTTTGAAAGGGGAGAACAGAAATTACTGTGTAATGGAAAGGACCTGGGGTGTTGGGATGCTTAGATGGTAATCTATGTGGTATAACTGGTGAGTCAGGGTGGTACCCAGGAATAGCCCTGGACTAGGAATCAGAGGACCCACATTCCAATATCATGTCTGATACTGGCTACCTGTAGGACTGTTGCAGCATTCCCTTGGGCCTCAGTTTCCCCCTCCACAAAATAAAGGAATTAGAATAGAAGGATTCTGAGGTCCTTTCTAGATCAATGATCCTTTGATCCTATCAACTAAGTAGCTATGTGATTCTGAGCAAGTCACTTTCCTTTTCAGGGCTTCCATTTCCTCATATGTAAAATGAGGGAGTTAGACTGATTGGTCTCTATGGCCCTTTCCTGTTCCAAATTTTGTATCCTATGTGGGGACCAGTTTGCTATCTTCTGCAAAGGCCTTATAACTAATTCCCCCCAAGGGACTTAGTTATAAGGCCACCAAAGGGCAGTCCAGAGACCCTAGGCAAAATTTTATTACCTTCATTTGCAGAGATGTTAAATATGGGGTTCATAAATCTCCCCGCCCCCCCAACCTGAATCTGATGAAAACATAATTGGGAAATGTGTAACAAAATAAATTAAAATACAATAAAACATAGATATTGTTCATTTGTGGCTTTCTAGGTTAATATGCAGTCCATAGGGAATCTTACATGTGGTTCTGAGTTTGATACTACTGACCTAGAGGGTTGAAAACAGGGGAGGGAGATGTCAAACAACTTCAACCACTACCTTCTTAGCCTCTGGTGGAGACAGCCCAGGATTCTGGACCCCAAAGCTCCTGAAAATCATCCCCCATCAGACCACCAGTCCAGGGAAGATCTTTATGGAGATGCAACCTGGCATCTTCCTGTTGGGTACTGTGGTCACAGCTCCTGTAGACCCAGAAAAGGAAGTTTTTATTCCCAAAGTCCTTGGCACTGTCATGTGACTGGGCATCAGAAACTAGTATGCTTATATCAATGGAAATTACCTCGAAAAATTACATTAAAGCCTTACTACCTGTTTTGCTGTTGCACCCCTAAGGATCATGGTGCCTTTCATCTGACTAGATGAAAGGACCTCATCTATGGTCAGAACCTTCTGTATGCTGTATTCTTTACCAGAATGTAAGCCTTGAGAGCAGGACCGTTCTGGCTTTTCTATTTGTATCCCCAGTTCTTAGCCCTGTGTTTTGCACATGATAAGTTATCAAGTCAAGAAACATTTAAATACTCACTAAGAGTCAGGCCCTGTGCTGAGCACTAAGGAAATAGAAAGGCAAAACCAGGCCCTCCTTTTAAGGAGTTCACAGTCTAATGGGGAAATAATATAGGTAAGATAATTTGGGCCAGCTAGTGCAGTGGATAGAGCGCTGGGCCTAGAGTTCAAAAGCTCATCTTCTTGAGTTCAAATTTGGCCTCAGACACTTCCTAACTGTATGACCTTGGGCAAGTCACTTGACTCTCTTGCCTTAGTTTCCTTAGTTGTAAAATGACCTGGAGGATGAAATGGCAAACTATTCCAGTGTCTTTGCTTAGAAAACCCCTAATAGGATCATGAAAAGTCAGACAGACTGAAAAATGACTAAACACCAAAAAAATTGGAGAAAATCTCAGGGGGAGGGCACTAGCCTTAAAGGGGATCAGGAAAGGATTATTGTAGAAGGCAGGATTTTAACTGGTACTTGAAAGAATCAGAGAAGGGAGAACCTACCAGGCTTGGAGGAGAGCTCTGTAAATGCTCAGAGGTGGAACATAGTGTCTTGTTCAAGGGATAGCAAGGAGCCCAATGTCACTGGATTTATGGGAATGAGGGATGTTTAAGAAGACTAGAAAGAAAATAGGGGACCAGGCTATGAAGGGCTTTGAATGAAAAACAGAGGATTTAATTTTTGTTCTTGGATACCACATTTTTGATAAAACCTCCTCTGATGCTGCCAACTGGAAGTGATTCTCCCTCTTTTAATATCTCATTCCACTCAGCTTAATTCCTTAATCATATGCTAACTTGTACTGTAGCTATTTTGTTCATGTCTACTTTTCCCCTGCAACCTTACCCCCTTTACAGATGAGGGGAGAGTCTGTATTCCCTCATCATTGTGTCTGTACCAACTGGTGAGATGATAACAGTGATAACAATACCATTTATATAGTGCACACTATGTGCTTGGCACTGTGCTAAACACTTTACAATTATTATCGCATTTAATCCTTACAAAAACTCTGGAAGTTTGGTGCTAAGATGCTTTATGTGTAGTAGGTATCCAATGAAACGTTGCATTGAATTGAAATGCCAGCTCATTAGAGAACACCCTATGTAGCCACATTGGACTTTTTAGTTCTCTCTTCCCCCCTTGACTTCCTAACTGGGGTTATGTGTAATTGGGCCATGGGAGTTTAATTCTCAAGGTCATCCCACCCCTCTTGAACTGACTTCAGTAACTTTATTTGTGGCATCATGGATATAGAACAGGAGGAATCTTAGGGTTCATCTAGATTTCTAGAACAACTCTCCATTTTTATACTGAAGAAGCAGTGATCTTTAGGTTTCTGATCATAGGCAATATTTCTTCATTGCATCTTTTGCTACATAAAACAGGCTTCTTGAACTGCCTCCTATTTTCCCCATTATACCACAATATATAGCATTTCCCCCCATGATTTGTCAAGAGAGTTTGACATATCCAGGTAGATATTTCTGTTACATAAGCAGGAAAAAGACCAAGTAATCCATGGACCTGGTAGCCCTTATTTCTTTCACTTCAACTATAGTTTGTCTCTTGTTCTTTGTTTTCTCTGGTTAGTTTCTTTCTCTTGTTATTGTTTATAATTTAACCATAACTGAATTATTCAACCAGAAGGTGTTTTATGTGACAGTTTATGTGTGAGACCCTCAGGAAAATAAAGTAGCTTGTACTTGATTAAAAAAAATAACTACACACACATACACACCCTGAAAGCATCCCACAGCTGTTCTAAAATAAGCTTTCTTTCCTTATTAGAAGATATGATCAATATCTCTTTCCCCGTTGGACATCTTGTTCTGTTTCATACCACTCTGATTAGAGCAAAACCTAAAACACAAGTAATTAAGAAGATATAGGATTTGTGACATTCTCTCATATCACCTACAAATTTCATGAGCCCAGTCTCTGAGCCGATCTAAACCCAGTTTGTATTTTCACAGAAGATGTCTTTAACTACTTAATTCCTTGCTGATGTCTCTGAAGAGCCTTTGCTAGCATCATTTATAGATTTTGAACTCTGGGCATTTGAGAGCAAGATGGACCTATCCTGTTTATACTCTGAACCAGAAAGATGGTGAGAATTGATTTTTCAAGGGATTAAATTATATTTGCCTTTGTTTTCTCATCCTGGCCCAGCTCAGCTACATGCACTATCATGAATATCAACCCACCCAGTGTAAAATTTGGCAAATTTGTAGTGGCATCTTCCTGTGGTGAAGAGACAAGCTGATTCATGTGGTTACCATGAGGAAGAAAATTTGTGTAGATACTTCCTGGGGCAGGAAGCCTAGAGTTCAAAAGCTCATCTTCTTGAGTTCAAATTTGGCCTCAGACACTTCCTAACTGTATGACCTTGGGCAAGTCACTTGACTCTCTTGCCTTAGTTTCCTTAGTTGTAAAATGAGCTGGAGCTGTCTGGGGCAGGAGCTATGCATGGAATCAGGGAATTGTTCCTTATAATTCAATACTGAAGATTCTTAAATCCTATGCATAGTTTATGCAATAGCCATCTGAAGAGGAGGGATGTACGTGTGTGTATGTGTGTGTGTGTGTGTGTGTGTGTGTATGTATGTGAGAGAGAGAAAGAGAGAGAGAGAGAAAGAGACAGACAGACAGACAGACAGAGACAGAGAGAGAGAATAGATGTTGAAAGAGGCAAGAAAGATGGGTAACCACTCTCAAATTCATTGAAATATGGCTTCAAGAGAGTAGATCAAAGATAAGTAGATAGCCAAAAATGGAATGAACTACCTTGGGAGCTTCTAAGCATTGAGTTGAAATCAGGTCTTGAGGCCATCAAATCCAATCCATTTCCCTATGAGAATCTCTACAATATACTCAACAAATGACTGTTCAACTCTTGCTTGAAGACCTTCAATGGAGGGACAACTCAATACCTCCCAAAGCAGCCCATTCTATTTTTAGGTAGCTCCAATTATTTGGAAGTTTTCTCTGACACTCAGCATCAATCTGCCTCTTTGACAACTTTCACCCATCACTCTTAGCTCTGCCTTCTTAGGCCAAGAAGAAGGAACTTAAACTGTCTTTCATGTCACGATCCTTCACATACTCGGAAACAGTGACCAATTTTCACTTGTTATTTCTTCTCCAGGTCAAACATCCTTAGTTCCTTTAATCCATCCTCATACAGCATGACTTTCATTAATCTTGCTGTCTTCCTATGGATGCACATGTTCAGAATCTGGAAAGGCTCTTCAGAGATACTGGCAAGGAATGAAGCACTTAAAGTTATGTGCCATGAAAATGCCATGCCACGATCCAAACAAGGATCCTGTATGGCTTTCCATTGTGGCCATAATGAAATCAAAATGTAATTGGGAAATATTTAACAAAATAAATAAAATGCAACAAAACACAGATAATGTTAACTTGTGGTTTTGTAAGTGAACATGTGGCCCTCAGAGATACAGCTCTATTTGAGTTTGACACCACTGATCTACAGTTTATAAATGTCTTTCTTAAAACATAGTGCCCATAACTAATTAAAATACTCTAGAGATGTAGTCTGGCCAGTGCAGAATACAGAAATACGGAATACAGCAAGACTATCACATTCTTCAAAGATACAATTAGGATGAGCGACTAGGGTTTTGTCTCAGTGTGTGAAATTTAGAAGGGATTAACAACACTTATACTCCTTCAACAGGTAGAGAAAATGGACCTTACCCCATAATTAGCAAGAATAGTTGAAACAGTTAATACATACACAATAATACATAAAATAGCTACTACATGGAGTACTTCCTTGTCCACAAAGGTAGCTTCCTAGGTGAATTGCTTCCCATCCTACCACCCCTTGGTTCCTTCTTCCTGGTGGCAGCTTCTAAAGTTGTGCCTTATAGCCCTCATTTCTTTATGTCCTTAAAATAAGATAGTGTCCCCGAGTCATTACTTATCCCTCTCCACCCTGCCCAGCAACTGAATTCACTTAAAAAGCTGGTTTAAGGGTTTCCTATTTGCCTTTGTGCATATTTTGTGGTGTTTGCCCCAAATACTGGAATTGTTCTATTATTTCTAGTTCTGGAGAGTGTATTTCTCTTGAGATCATTCCAGTTTCCTTTTCTGCTATGTGATTACTGTGAACACATATTAAATTTGTAGTCCACTGAAGCCAGCCAAATTGCTGTCCACACATCTTATCTGTCATGTACTTGTTGAATTGATTTTTTGAACCCGAGTTAAAAGCTTTGACATTCATCTCCATTAAAGTTCATCATTCTAATACCCAATGTCTTAGCCTGTCAAGATCCTTCAACATCCCAATTCTGTCATTCATTGTGTTAACTATCCCTCCCAGCTCTTCACCAACTCCTTTTGAAGGGGAAGAACAAGACTGAGTCCATCTTCAAATAACCTTAACAATCAGAACCAACCTAACAGACAAATTTTATGAAATCACAAGGATGCTTATGAGGCGAAATGTTTTAGAATGTAAAGCATAGATATTACATTCTGAGAATGTGAACACAGAAAGTGCAGAATGTTAGAACATCATTGTCATTTCCCCATTATTGCTTTTTCTATCTCCTTTTTAAACCAGTAAATATGTGAAAGTCTGCCATGTAGCATTGAGACTAGTACCCAGCACTATCTGACTCTATTTACCCTTGCGGGGATAGAGCACTGGACCTGGAGTCAGGAAGACTCATCTTTCTGAGTTCAAATCTGGCTTCAGACACTTACTAGCTGTGTGACCCTGGACAAGCCACTTTGTGTGCCTCAGTTTCCTCATCTGTAAAAATGAGATGGAGAAGGAAATGGCAAACTATTCCAGTATCTTTACCAAAAAAATCCCCAATGGACTCCTGAAAAGTTGGACATGACTGAAACTACCCAAAGACAACAAACGGTCTAATTCCATCAACATCTCCCTCCAAAACCAACCAAAAAGCCCCCAAACCCTGTTATCCCCTGAGCTTCATTTCCTGAGAGTGTTGCTAGGTGATTAATTGCCTTGATTATCTGTAATAAACTAATTTGAGTTAAGATGTTACTGGCTAAGGAAAGTGTAATGTGGTACTATTTCTAGTGGTATTTATTTTTTAAGGGGAGAACCTCTGGAAGGAAACCCTACTTCCTTATTCAAAAGCTTTATCTGTGGATTTAAGTCCAAGCTTCATAACTACTATGTGCTAGACACTGGACAAAAATCCTTGCCCTCAAGAGACTTCCATTTGGGGGAAGTATATAGGGGACAGAGAAAGAATAATCTTAAAATAACTGACATTTATATAGCAACATAAAAATTTGCCAACCACTTTACTGTTTTGTTTGAGTCTTGCAACAACCCCATAGGGTAGATCCCATAGAAAATATTTTTCTGATTTTTTTCAGATGAAGAAACTGAGGCTTGTTGACTTGCCTATGGTCTCATAACTAATAAATGTCAAAGAAAAGAGTTGATTGCTAGACAGTCAGTTAACAAGCGTTAAGCTTAATAAATATTAAGCCCTTACCATGTATCAGTCAGGACAACATGAATAGCTAGTTATATAGAGCAGATGGAGGTCATTGGAAAGGTGAAGGTATTATTAGCACAAAGGGAGACTGGGAAAGGCCTCCTGAAGAAAGTAGGACTGGAGTTGAGCTTGAAGGAAGATGGGGATGCTCTGAATCAGAAGTATGTTCTAGGGTTGTGGGATAGCCGGTGAAAAGGGAAATGGAGTGTTGTGTCTGAGGGACTGCAAGCAGACCCTTGATGCTGGACAGCTTCTCATTATTCCCCTACTTAATGTTATACATCAGCCATGTTCACTGCTCCTAGAACAAGACCTTCTCTCTTTCCCAAACCCACCTGAATCTTATTCTGTTTTTTGAAAAATCCAAACCACTTCATGGCAAGAAGACACCATGACTAATTACATCTACTAATTAAAGTCATGAATCTGAAGCTAGAAAAGATTTTAGAGGTCATCTAGTCTAACCCTGTAATTTTATATGTGAACCAAGGAGGACCAAGGTCACAGAAGCACTAAGTGCCAGAGTTGGAATTGGAACTCAGGTCATTTGGTTCCAGTCCAGCACTGTCTTCACTTAATCATGGTCTTGGAAAGATTCTTTGATGATAGAGATGCTGAAAGGGAAATTCTTGCAGTGATTGTGAAGTTGGAAGAGATGATCTCTAAATTCTCTTATACATGAGGGTATAGCAGACTTTATTTCATATGTGGAAAATCCCAAATCTAGGGAATGATTTTTCTGCAGACACATAGACATCCAGTCCCAGAGCCCATCTGTTCAGCCTGTGGCTCATATCTTCTAATTCCTCAGTGAATCATTGTCACAGAGCATGGTCACCTATCTTCCAGTGCAAGGAACCTGCTTTTCCCTACCCAGAGGTAATCTACTAATGTGCTTGGAGGTTTAGCAATTTCTGACTGTGTGCAATACTGCTTCAGCTTCATTGTATACAGGGCCAGCATGACAATCTGCACTGAAGGATTTCCCACTTGTAACTAGCCATGTTGAATTAAAACCTGATATTTTTCTCTCCCACCTTCCCCTGATGAACATTTAATAACCTGGCTCTCAGAAAGAAAGCCGTTTGCCTGCCTGATAATTATGCAGATCAGACTCTCTCAGGGTACCCATTCCTGTATGAAATGCCTGGAATAGCACTCTGCATTGAATACTGGTACATCAGGCGAGGGCATTTACATTCCCAGGGATGTTTTTATTCTGTCAGAAGCATCCAAAACAGGAGGGGCATTAACTGCCCCTGCCACATCTGGCTCCAGGGAGGTTTAGCATAGATTGTGGGTTCGTTGGCTCCTGTTGTCCTTTCTGATTCTGTGTTGATTCAGACTTGGGTTTTGCCTTTCTCTTTAGGAGAGGAAGCCAAGCAGAAAGGCCTGTGAAAGAGTAATACCTCATCTCTCCAAAAGGAATTGTGCTTTGTGGAGGCTGGAGTGTATGTCAAGGAAGGATGGTTGGAAATAGGATGGGAATGTATCTTCTTTCTTTTCCGAAGTTGGAGTTTATGAATGAGGAGCATTTCATACACTGCCAGACTGAGTCACTGCATTTGTTAGTTTTGTGGAATCGCTTTTTGTTCTTGCTTTTACTGTTCATTGCTACAAGGGAGGACTTTCTGAAGAGGAAAAGAATCTTCTTTTTTTTAATCATCGACCTTCTTAAGGAATTTCTGGATCAAAGGGAGCAGGCATTTTAGTCACTTTCTTGGCATAATTCCTTATTGCTTTCCAGAATGGCTCAGAGATCCACCAACAGTGCACTAGTGTGCCCATCTTTCCATAACCCTTCAGTAAACCTTTGTTAATCAACTGATAGATAAGACTGAATACCATATTGATCCACCACTCCTCCTGGCCTTACTTTTGAGCCATGACATGTAGTGGGAAGAGCATTGACCTGGTAGTCAGGAGAAGGAATTCTGGGTCATGCTCTGCCAATTCATCACCGATACCCAGAGTAGCTTTGTCTGAGGCATTTTACCTCTTAAGGACTGGCTTCCCATCAGTAAACAGAAAAGACTGGACCAGATGATAGCATTGATTCCTTTTAGGTCTAACATTTCATGAAGGACTGTGCTATAGAGGACCTCAGAGGTTACCTAGTCCAACACATAATCACAGAATTTCAAAGATGGAATTCAGTTCCATCCATCCCTAAAAAGTAACCAGGAAAGTTATTTTATGACGATACATATAGAACCAATGCTGGACCCAGTGGGACTGGGACACTACACAATTATAATTATAACATAACACAATATAAAAACACAACATAGTATAATGTATATCATGTAACGTGACTTGATGATATATGATATTACATAAAAGGAGATAGTATTTACATTTGTAAAGCACTTAGCAGAATTCCTGGCACTTAGTAGCAGTTATATAAATGCTTATTCCCTCCCCTCTCTCTCTTGCCTCTTTTCCCTCCTCTACTAAGGAGTCCCTAATTCAGATCTATGGTCACAGACCAGGTTTAGTCCTATGGGAGCCTGTCCTCTGAAGAGAGGTATTACAGTCATCTTTCTTGACTTCTCTGGTTCTTTACATCCCAGCTCATTTAAAGCTAAGTTTGACTTCTGCCAAAATTCTCCCTCAAAAGGGATAAAAGTTCTTAAAGTCCAATGTATGTCAAGTACTAGACTTTTCCTCCACAAAAGGAAAGGCTAAAAACATAAAAGAGTACAAGCTTACATGACAATGACTTAGGCATGAAGCATGAACTTATGAGTACTATTATACTCTCTTGGGGGTTGATTGACATTTACCTTTGACTTGACTCTATGCCATTTCCCTCAAGTTCCATGTCTTTAAGCAGGCCAGGAATGGGTCTGGCCCCTTTACTTGTGAGTGCTCATCCTTTCCTCTAACAAGCATTGTAGAAATTGTAGGGGAAACCTCCCTCTAGCCAGTACCAGTTAAGAGCTTCAGGACCTCCCAGTCTCTCTAACTCTCAAGATTACCTTCAGGGCTGGAAAGGTCCATCTCAGGATCACTATTTGGTCACTTGTGCTCAGAGAAAGAAATATAGAGGAAAAGAGAGCCAGAGGCCAGGTCTCAAGCTTATCTAGCTGAATCCTTGTCTAGCTGCCAAGTACTCCTTGGCAATGTAGGGCAGAATCTTCCTTTCCTTCCCCTTCCCTCATAAGAAATACTAGAGAGATAGTCATATCATTCCTATTCTTGAGAGAGGAAGGAAGATCTTAATAGAAGATGGAGTCATTCTTTTAAAGTCTACTGACTGGAAGACTTCTTCACTAACCTACTCCCCATTTCCAAGGTGTGTGTATGTGTGTGTGTGTGTGTGTGTGTGTGTGTGTGTGTGTGTTGTGTGTGTGTGTGTGAGAGTGAGAGAGTGAGAGAGAGAGAGAGAGAGAAACCAAGGGACTACCAGGGTTTGCTACATCCCTATGATGCTGAGGATGTATATCCTTGGCAGTAGTTGTAGGGTAGGCTTAGCATTACGGGCAACGTTCCAGCCAGAAGAACTTATGTCAGAGGAGCTGTCCAGGCTCCTCCCAGATCAGAGAGACTCACTTGTTTGCCATCACTGCTTATATTGACTATTACTATATAAATGGAAAAAAACCAAACAATTGAAACTGAGTGCTATGTCATGATAATGACAAACTTGACACTAGAGAAGAATTGAAAAAGTGCACTTTCCCCCTTTTTTTCAAAGTTGGGAGAATGTAGGTTTATAGTATTTCATATACTTTCAGACATGCTTGATATCTAGGCTGGTTTTATTCTTTCACTCTCTTTTTAAAAATCTTTGTTGCTAGGGATGGTTCTCTAGCTAGGGCAGAAGGGAGCATGTTAGGCATTGTACATGTTATACATTATACATATTATACATTGGAGATATTGCAGGTTTGGTTCCAGATCACTACAATAAAGTAAATACTGCAATACAGCAAGTCACAATTTTTTTGGTTTCCCAGTGCATATAAAAGTTATGTTTACAGCATAATGTAGTCTATTAAGTGGGCAATAGTATAATATCTAAAAAAATGTACATACCTTAATTTAAAATGCTTTATTGCTAAAAAAATGCCGACCAGCATGTGAGCCTTTAGCCACTCAATCTTTTTATTGATAACAGTCTTGCCTCCTTGTTGTTGATGGCTGCTGACCGAGCAGGGTGGTGAATGGTGAAGGCTGAAGTTGCTGTGGCAGTTTCTAAATATAAGACAATAATGAAGTTTGCCACATTGATTGACTCTTCCTTTCCTTTGAACACTTAGAGGCCATTGTAGGGTTATTAACTGACCTAATTTCAATATTATTGTGTCTCAGGGAATAGGGAGGCCAGAGGATATGGAGAGAGATGGGGGAACAACCAATTAGTGGAGTAGTCAGAGTATACATGACAATTATCAGTTAAGTTTTCTGTCTTATAGAGGTGTGCTTCATGATGCCTCAAAACAATTACAATTGTAACATTAAAGATTACTGACCACAGATCACTATAACAGATAAAATAACAATGAAAAGGTTTGTGATGTTGTGAGAATTATCAAAATGTGACACAGAGACATGATGTGAGCATATGCTGTTGGAAAAATGGTTCCTTTAAGACTTTTAGAAATAGATGTACTTAGTGCAGGGTTGCCACAAACCTTCAATTTGTTAAAAAAAAAGCGCAAATACAATAGCATAATATAACACGTATCATATGACATGGCATGATGATATATGATATAATGTAACAAAAAAGGAGATAATATTTTTATTTGTAAAGCATGTAGCAGAGTTCCCAGCACTTAGTAGGAGTTATATAAAAGCTTATTTTCTGTGAAGTACAATAAAACAAAGTGCAATAAAATGAGGTATACTTGCATTAAAAAAATGAATGTGATATAAAACAAAAAGTTATCAATAAATTTTTTAAAGAAGAGAAACACGTATATACCTCTGTGGGGTATTGAGGAGAGACAGAAGTCCCTCACCCCTGCCTGAAAACTAATGTAGTGTATACACACACATATATAAGCACACATGCACACATATAAACATATATAATATATCATGTATAGATCAGTACAGAGGAAGCAGAAATGGCAAGATGAAAAATCAGATTTTGTTTATTGCATCTTCTCTGAAGCATGGATCATCAGTGACCAGCTGAATCCTGTCCCCAATGAAAATGGGAGCCACAAACATCTCATGGTGTTTTCAGTTCATAGATCCAGTTCACCTGGCCCACTATTGTTCCTCAGCATAGAAAAGGAAATTTGGGTATGGGTGGGAGGATGAATCAATCAGTCAACCAACAAGCGAACAATTATTAAGCTTGTACCACCTGCTAGTCACTGTTGCTAAGCACAGGGAAAAACAAAGAAGAAGCAAACTAAGTCTCTGTTCTTAAGGAGCTTTTGAAGACAATTTGTATGTCTAACACCTCTAGGGCCATCTCTCTAGTTTCCATTAACACTGGATGTTGTCTCTGGATCACTAGAGAGAGATCACTTCTTTCTTTGGGTTCTAGGGATAAACCTGAGGGACTGGGGATTCCAGCACTTTGGATTAAGAGCCCCCACTAGTATGCCTCCTATTGTATAAGCCAGCATCCCTATTATTGCAAGAATACTTGACATAAAACATTTCCCCTCAAAAGCCTGGGGCATATTCTCCCAAGTATGCAGAGTTCAGATGACAAGTGGGCTCAAATTCAGAACACAATGGTAGCAAGACTTTTGTATAGAGAACATGTGTGGCCAAAAGGGTAGATGCACAACTCTATTTCACTGGAAATCTTTCCTTGATTCCACAGAGAGCAGACTTTTTGATTCAAGGGGTCACGTGCCCTGAACTTGCCTCCTCCACTTAGATGACTATATTTCTGCATTAGTTGGTGTCTACATTTTCTATGCTTGTTATTGGTGTGTCTCTCTCTGTTCCTGGTTGGATCCATTGTCTCCTACTGGGTCAGTCTCTCACATGTTGACATTGTCAATGGGGATAAAGGAAAGAGAGAGGGAAAGGGAAGAGAGAGAGAGAGAGAGAGAGAGAGAGAGAGAGAGAGAGAGAGAGAGACAGAGAGAGACAGAGACAGACACAGAGACACAGAGACAGAGACACAGAGACAGAGACACAGAGAGAGACAGAGACACACACAGAGAGAGAGAGACAGACTTTCCTATTCCTAAGATTTCCTCTCAGAGATTTGACTCTCTGGGACTTCAACTCCAAAACTGAAATTTTCCACTTTTGGGTTGGAGTCTTGTGCATGTTCGTCCTTCATTGCTGAAGAAGACCATGCCATCAGAGAAATAATGACATGACTTGCACTTGACTTTGTTTTGAGTGAGGGAGGGCTGTGCAGGTCACCAGCCTCACTTCTCCTCCAGAGCCATCTGAATCCAGTGACCAGATATTCATCAGGATGACTGGAGATGACCCAGGATGAGGCAATTGGGGTTAAGTGATTTGCCCAAGGGCACACAGCTAGTGAGTATCAAGTGTCTGAGGTGAGATTTGAACTCAGGTCCTCCTGACTCCTGCACTGGTGCTCTATCCACTGCACCACCTAGCTGCCCCTGGAGTCTTCTATACAGAATCAGTCAGGCTGACACTTTAGTTTTCCAAGTATGGCTGTAATACCAAAACCAAACCAGCAGTGATTCTGATACAGTTGGTTAGGGTACTGGATCCAATAGCATAAGCTTGTGAGTACTTGTGAGATCTGGGTAATGTCCTTGTCTCAGATCCAACTGAGAGGGATGGATCTAAAACCAATCCCGTGATTTATACCCTAAACTCCAAGCTAACTTCATTTTTTTTTTTTTTTTTGGAAAAGGCTATAAGTGCCCAAGATGAGACCCAGGGGAAAGAGCTGATTGAAACCCATATGCCTCAGAGGAGTATGTTTGGAAGGATCTTATTTGAGCTTTCATTATTATTATTTATTGCCCAATTGGTTTCCACAGCATAAATTGCCTGGATTAATGTGGGGCAGTGGATAGAGTGTCATGCCTGAAATGAGGAAGACTCATCTCCCTGAGTTCAAATCTGGCCTCAGAAACTTATTATCTGTGTGACCCTGAGCAAGTCACTTAACCCTAATTTGCTTAACCTTATTTGCTTCAGTTCCTCATCTGTAAAATGAACTGGAGAAGGAAATGGTAAACCAGTCCAGTATCTTTGCAAGACAATCTCAAATGTGGTCGCAGAGAATTGGACATGAAGGATATGACTGAAGAACAAATTACTGAACAAGATTCTATCATCTCTTCTGAGAAATTGTCCTGACTAGCAATGCCTTTCTGGTTATCTAGATTATTCCCATTCAGTGCCAGATTTGTGAGGGTTATGGAGAGGTCATTGGTCAGAAATACTGGGTTCCAAGTCCAGCCCTCCACCTACCTGTTGTGTGGCTTTGGCTATGTCACATGACCTCGATAAGTCTCAGTTTCCTTGTTTATAAAGAGAGGGATAAAAATGTTTTCATTTCTACCTTCACAGGGTTTTTTATAGGATCAAATAAAATAATGTATGTGTAAATGCTTTGTAAATGTAAGTAGTAGCACCTAAATGTAAGCTGTGATTATTACTATTTGGTAAAAATGCCTTTTGAGCCCAGATTGAAAAGCACCATTAGAAAAACCAGGTATCTTTATTATTCAAATTCACCGGAGACTTGCACGGAGCCAACTCATTTTAATGTGTTTTTCAGCAACACAAACCAGCAGGCAGTTCTATTTCAGCGATTAAGATTTGGAGGGGGAGAAATTCACTGAAAGGAGAATTTCAACTTTGTTTTTTCTGGTTAGGGAGCGGCATGGTCCAAACTCTTGAAGCTAAGAAGTGTGTGTGCGCGCACGCGTGTGTGTGTGTGTGTGTGTGTGTGTGTGTGTGTGACAAAACAAAAAACAGGCCAGACCTCACATTCAGAGAATTTACATTTTCTTGGGGGAGGGGTACTATATGTAAATATAGAAATTTAAAACAGAATCATTTGAGAAGAGAGACGTTGCTAATGACTGGCAGAATCAGGATAGGCTTCCCATGGCCTGTAGCAGGAGTTACATGAGCTGATTGACCCTTGGTGAAAGCTAGGAATTTTAAGTGTCAGAGGTGAGAGTGAGAGTATACATGCCTACCAGTGCCAAACACAGGAAGGACAAATAAGTCAATCCTGTTGATGTGCAGAATAGAAAGGGGGAGTAAGAACCAGAAAAGTAGTTGAAGTCAAATGGAGCTTCGACTTGCAAAGCTGAGTCTTGCTACAGTAACAGGGAGCCTTTGAAGGCTTTTGAGCAGGGGACTGGCATGATTAGACTGATTTAGAAGGATTATTTTGTGGTGCAAAGGAGTGCAGATGAAGAGTGCACAGGGATAGCTTTGAACAAACTTTATTGCTGCTCACAAGGAGGACAGTAGCAGTTCCGTCTTGAGTGACCTACATTCCCATGCTGGGCAGCACATAATGGAAGGGGAATGGGGGTGAAAAGAAGGAAGAAAAAATTGGTGGCATGGTATTCATGGTCTATTCTAATGCCCAGAGCCTCTCAAGGGATCAAACTTACATAGACTTTTAAACATAGGGGGTAGCTTGATGCCAACAGAGTTGCCAACCTGTTATCTACATGACCAATGAAGTCTTTTCTAAATTTCCCAATACAGTGAGGAGTGAGGGATGGGGACATGGGGAACCTAACCCTAATTATGCCAATACAGCAAGAAACTGAAGGAGGTTAATGCCTAGTCTCCCCCCTTATTAGACTTGGCATACATGCCTCTTAGGGAACTGGGGTTGTACTAGTCAAACCAGTTTTCACTGGTCAGCATTGGCTCTGTGGAGGAAGAATTGGAAAAGGGAGAGACTGCAAGCTAAGAGTTCAGCAACGAGGCTCTTAGAATAAAGAGTTCAGGGGAGAGGTGATAAGGTCCTTAACTAAAATGGCAGCTGTGTGAGTGAAGAAAAGGGGAACATGAGTGTTGTGGAATCTCTAGGACTTACAATTGGTTGGGCTAGTGGGGAGAGAGAGAAGGTAGAGTAGAGAATGATTCCAAGGTTTCAAACTGAGTGATTGGAAGGATATTGGTTTTCCAGTGATATTTGATCTTAGATTCAATCTTGTTAAATTGAGGTGGGGGAGAAAACCAAGGAAATAAGAAGGCAGAGGAAGTCCCCTGACTCTGGAACCATTGTTCTTTTCTCTGTATTATGTTTCCTTCTTAAAGGCAGGGATTATTTCATTTTTGTGCTGTATCCAGCAACCAACATGGTTAGTTATTCACTTAGTAAATAATGACTATTAGTTGATTGATTTATTAAAAAATATCTTTTTATTGAGATTTGAGTTTTTTCTATTTCACATTTATTTCTGAATATATTTCTGTCCCACCCGTTATTCAGTGGACCATCCTTTATAACAAAGCTTAAAAAGAAAGAAAACAACAATTTAACAAAAATAGTGAATTTGTTAATTGATTTGTCAAAGACCTATTTTTAATTGTCCCAGTCCAGCAAGAGGCTGAAGGGGGTTAATGTCCAGTCTCTGGGTTTATTAATCTTGGCATACATGTATCCTAGGGAACTGGGGTTATACTGGTCAGAAAATATTTTACTCTCCATGATACAGTCATTTAATTTATGATAAATGAAATTCTTTTTTTTAACTGTTACTCAGATATTTTATTTTATTTTTTAAATTTATTTATTTAACTTTTAACATTCATTTTAACAAAATTTTGGGTTTCAAATTTTCTCCCCTTTTGTCCCCTCCCCCCCACAAACCCAAGCATTCTAATTGCCCCTATGACCAATATGCTCTCTCTTCTATCATCCCTCTCTGCCCTTGTCTCCATCTTCTCTTTTGTCCTGTAGGGCCAGATAACTTTCTATACCCCTTTACCTGTATTTCTTATTTCCTAGTGGCAAGAACGTTACTCGACAGTTGTTCCTAAAACTTTGAGTTCCAACTTCTTTACCTCCCTCCCACCCCACCCCTTCCCTTTGGAAGGCAAGCAATTCAATATAGGCCAAATCTGTGTAGTTTTGCAAATGACTTCCATAATAGTTGTGTTGTATAAGACTAACTATATTTCTCTCCATCCTATCCTGTCCCCCATTACTTCTATTCTCTTTTGATCCTTTCCCTCCCCATGAGTGTCGACCTCAAATTGCTCGCTCCTCCCCATGCCCTCCCTTCCATCATCCCCCCCACCCTGCTTATCCCCTTATCCCCCACTTTCCTGTATTGTAAGATAGGTTTTCATACCAGAATGAGTGTGCATTTTATTCCTTTCTTTAGTGGAATGTGATGAGAGTAAACTTCATGTTTTTCTCTCACCTCCCCTCTTTTTCCCCAAACTAAAAAAGTCTTTTGCTTGCCTCTTTTATGAGAGATAATTTGCCCCATTCAATTTCTCCCTTTCTCCTCCCAATATATTTCTCTCTCACTGCTTGATTTCATTTTTTTAAGATATGAGCCCATTCTCTTCAATTCACTCTGTGCATTCTGTCTCTATGTGTGTGTGTGCGTGTGCGTGTGCATGTGTGTGTGTGTAATCCCACCCAGTACCCAGATACTGAAAAGTTTCAAGAGTTACAAATATTGTCTTTCCATGTAGGAATGTAAACAGTTCAACTTTAGTAAGTCCCTTATGACTTCTCTTTGCTGTTCACCTTTTCATGGTTCTCTTCATTCTTGTGTTTGAAAGTCAAATTTTCTTTTCAGCTCTGGTCTTTTCATCAAGAATGCTTGAAAGTCCTCTGTTTCATTGAAAGACCAATTTTTCCCCTGAAGTATTATACTCAGTTTTGCTGGGTAGGTGATTCTTGGTTTTAGTCCTAGTTCCTTTGACTTCTGGAATATCCTATTCAATGCCCTTCGATCCCTTAATGTAGAAGCTGCCAGATCTTGTGTTATCCTGATTGTATTTCCACAATACTTGAATTGTTTCTTTCTAGCTGCCTGCAATATTTTCTCCTTGACCTGGGAACTCTGGAATTTGGCCACAATGTTCCTAGGAGTTTCTCCTTTTGGATCTCTTTCAGGTGGTGTTCTGTGGATTCTTTGAATATTTATTTTGCCCTCTGGTTCTAGAATCTCAGGGCAGTTTTCCTTGATAATTTCATGAAAGATGATATCTAGGCTCTTTTTTTGATCATGGCTTTCAGGTAGTCCCATAATTTTTAAATTGTCTCTCCTGGATCTATTTTCCAGGTCAGTTGTTTTTCCAATGAGATATTTCACATTATCTTTCATTTTTCATTCTCTTGGTTTTGTTTTGTGATTTCTTGGTTTCTCCTAAAGTCATTAGCCTCCATCTGTTCCATTCTAATTTTGAAAGAACTATTTTCTTCAGTGAGCTTTTGAATCTCCTTTTCCATTTGGCTAATTCTGCTTTTGAAAGCATTCTTCTCCTCATTGGCTTCTTGAACCTCCTTTGCCAATTGAGTTAGCCTATTTTTCAGGGTCGCCATGAGTTCCTTTTTACAGATGTTCTATGGGTTGTGGGTTCGGAGCTATGTGTATGTGCGTCTTTCTACTCCGCCATCTTGGCTCCGCCCCCTCGATAAATGAAATTCTTTTAGAATTGAAGTTAGAGACAAGTTACTCATCTGCTTTTCAGTGGACGGAGCTGAGGTGTTCCCCTGAGCTGATGACATCTATGATCCGAACAAAGAAAGCAAATTTTAGGTGTTTTAATAAAGGCTTAATATTTGTAGTGTTTGATGTGTAGGGGGTTCTTAATATATGCTTGTCAACTGACTGATATGATCATAATAATAGCATCTCACATTTATGTAATACTTAAATAAACTGCTTTCTCCATAAGAACTCTGTGAAGTGGATAGTGCAAGTGTTATTATCATTCCCATTTTAAAGATGGAAAAAACTAAGGTTCATCATAAAAGAGTGACTTATCCAGGGCCATATACATGAGTAGGTATCCAAGACATAATTTGTTCTCTCATGACCTGGCTTTCAATAATGACTTTGCTACTTCCTACCTTTGTGACCTTGGGCAAATCACTTCTTTCTGGGCTGCTCTTCCCCATCTACAAAATGAAGGGGTTGAACAAGGTGGTCTCTATGGTTCCTTCCAGTTTTGGCTTTTGTTAAACCTCACCTAAGACACACAAAGACATTGTTCTGGCTTTGCACATGAGTATATACGGACCAGGTATGGACGGACAGGACCTCTGGAAACAACAAAGCAAAATACCATGGATTTTTTTAATTTTTCCTGTGCATGGTAGAGAAGCTGAATCTTTTTCTTGAGAGAGATCACTTTCTTGTGTTTTGAAAATTTAATGTGGAGTTCAGATGAATGGCACACAACTGACATTGGAATGGGTTAGAATTGTTTATTGATACTCATAGCCAAACATAGCCTAGGAGGGTATGAAGGGTGTAGAGAGATACAGAGAGGGACAGAGTTCCATGTGACCTTCCTTGTCCCTACTATTTCTTGGGGCAACATGTTGGGTGATAAAGTGCACCCCCTGGTAGAGGTAATGAGAAGTACTCCCCCAGCTGAAGGCCCAGAGATGATGAAGTCATAGGTTTATGTAGGCTTTTATCTCTTTCTCTTTCTGGAGGCAACTAAGGTTAAGTGACGTGCCCAGGATCACATAGCTAGTAAGTGTCTGGAGGCCGGATTTGAATTCATGTCCTCCTGACTTCAGGACCAGTGGATTATAATATGATGCATAATAAACAAATTCTGATCTAGGAAAAAATAAGCAGCAAAAAACCAACCCTACATAAGGGCAGTTAGGCGAATTTCCTCTACATTGGTGGTGAATTCACCCTTTTCATTTTTGATATTAGTAATGTGTTTTTTTCTTTCTTTTTAAAAAATCATACCAACTAAAGGTTTATCTATTTTATTATTTTTCATAACTAGCTCTTTTTTATTTATTAATTCAATAGTTTTCATTTCAATTTTATTAACCTCCTTTAATTTTCAGAATTTCTAATTTGGTATTTAATTGAGGATTTTTAATTTGTTCATTTTCTGTTGCATGCCCAATTCATTGGTCTCCTCTTTATTTCATTAAGTATTTCAAGATATACAAAATTTCCCCAAGAACTGCTTTGGCTGCAACCCATAAGTTTTGGTATGTTGTTTCATTATTGTTATTCTCTTGGATGAAGTTATTAATTGTTTCTGTGATTTGTTGCTTGAGCCACTCTTCTTTAGTATTAGATTATTTACTTTCCAATTAATCTGTAGTTTTATCTTTCCATGGCCCTTTATTACATATAATTTTTATTGCATCATGATCTGAAAAGTATTCATCTAATATTTCTATTTTTCTGCATTGGATTGTGAGGTTTTTATGCCCTACTACATGGTCAATTTTTGGGTAGGTGCCATGTACTGCTGAAAAAAGACATTCCTTTCTATCCCCATTCAGCTTTCTCTAGAGTCTACCATTTCTAACTTTTCTAAAATTCTATTCGTCTCCTTAACTTTTTTCTTATTTATTTTGTAGTTAGATTTATCTAGTTCTGAAAAGGAGAAACTGAGTTCCTCCACTAATATAGTTTTGCTGTCTATTTCTTTCTGTAAGTCACTTAACTTCTCTAAGAATTTGGATGTCATACAACTTGGTACATATATGTGTAGTATTGATATTACTTTATTGTCTATGGTACCTTTTAGCAGGATGTAGTTTCTTTCCTTATCTTTTAAAATTAGATCTATTTTTGCTTTTGCTTTGTCTGAGATCAGGATTGTTACCCCTGCTTTTTTTTACTTTAGGTGAAGCATAATATATTTTTCTCCAGTCTTTACCTTTTCTCTGCATGTATCTCTCTACTTCAGATGTGTTTCTTGTAAACAACATACTGTAGGATTATGGTTTTTAATTCATTTTTCTGTTTCCATTTTATGGGAGAGTTCGTCCCATTTACATTCACAGTTATGATTACTAACTGTATTTTTCTCTCCATCCTATTCCCCCCACTCAACCTTATTTACTTTTTTCTCTCTCTTTTTTCCCTTTCACTCTTCACAAGGGACCATTCTGACCACTGCCTCCCTCAATCTGTCCTTCCTTCTATCAGCCCCCTCCCTTTCTTTCCCCTTTCCCTTGCTACGTCTTCCTTCCCTTCTGCTCTCCCTTCTATCCACCCCTCCCTTTTCTTTCCCCTTTCCCCTTCTACTTCCTATAGGGTAAGATAGATTTTTATACCCAAGTGAGTGTGTATGTTATTCCCTCTTTGAGCCAAATCTGATGAAAGTAAGGTTCAAACAATGCTTGCCTCCCTCCCTTCTTTCCCTCTACTGTAACAGATCTTTGTGCCTCTTTGTGTGATGAAATTTATTCTTTTCTGTCTCCTCCTTTCCTCTTCTCCCAGTACAATCACTTTTTAACCCCTTAATTCTTTTTATTGTCACATCAAAGTCAACTTATACCTACACCCTTTGTCTATGTATACCCCTTCTAAATGATATAATAAAGATACATTTCTTAAGAGTTACAAGGATCATCTTTCCATGTAGGGATGTATACAGTTTGTCATTATTGAATAAATTTTTTTTCTTTCCTATTTACCTTTTTATGTCTCTCTTGAGTCTTGTATTTGAAGATTGAATTTTCTCTTGAACTCTGGTCTTTATATCACGTTTGGAAGCCCCCTATTTCATTGAATGTCTATCTCCTCCCCTGAAAGATTATACTTAGTTTTGCTGGGTAGTTGATCCTTGATTGTAATCCAAGCTCTTTTGCCTAATGGAATATCATATTCCAAGTGCTCTGATCCTTTAATGTATAAACTGCTAGGTCCTGTGTAATCCTGGCTGTTGTTCCATGATTTTTAAATTGTTTCCTTCTAGCTGCTTGAAGTATTTCCTCCTTGACCTGATAATTTTGGAATTTGACTACAATATTCTTTGGAGTTTTAATTTTGGGTTCTCTTCCAGGTGATTGGTGGATTCTTTCAATGACTATTTTATCCTCTGGTTCTAGGACCTCAGGGTAATTTTCCTTGATAATTTCTTGAAAGATGCTATCCAGACTTTTTTTTAATCATCATGGCTTCAGGTAGACCAATAATTCTTAAAGTATCTCTCCTGGATCTATTTTCCAGGTCAGTTATTTTTCCAGTGAGGTATTGTACATTTTCTGCTATTTTTTATTCTTTTGATTTTGTTTGACTGATTCTTGATATCTCATGGAGTTATTAACTTCCACTGCTCAATTCTAATTTTTAACAAATTGTTTTCTTCAGTTAGCTTTTGTAACTCCTTTTCTATCTGGCAAAATTTATTTTTTAAGGAGTTCTCTTCAGTGGATTTTTGTGTCTCCTTTCCATTTGCCCAAATGTATTTTTTAAGGAGTTTTTTTCTTCAGTCAACTTTTGTCCTTCCTTTTCCAAGCTGTTGATTCTCTCTTGCATACCTCTCATTTCTTTCCCCAGTTTTACTTCTTTTCTCTTATTTGACTCTTAAAATCTTTCTTAAGCTCTTCCTGGGCATGGGACCAATTCATATTTCATTTGAAGTTTCAGATGTAGGTATATTGAAAATGTTGTCCTCTTTTCAATTTGTATTTTGATCTTCTCTGTCACCATGATAATTCTGTATGGCCAGAGTTCTTTCTACTTCTTGCTCATAATGTTTGCTCTTTCCTGGGTTTTAAAGTTGAGCTCTCCTACTGGAGCACAGGGGGCACTGTCCCAAGCTTCCTGTTGTGGTGGCCTGGGGGCTTGGTCACTGACTTGTGTGTTGGGGTCTCAGGTACTGGCAGCTGGGGGCTCTAGGGGTCTGGTAGCTTATCTGGTGCTAAGTTGGGGTCTTAGTGGTGGTCTCTGGTATCTGATGAGGCCAGGTGGGGTTTTTCTACTTTTTCCAGGGGGCTGTGTTAAAGCATAGGGAGGTCCACTGTTGGAGGACATCTAGCTATCTGGGGCTTAACTGAATATCATGGAGGTCTGTTATTGGGGGTGCCTGCTCACCAGGAGCTATGCCTGAACACATGGTGGTTCTCCAACCTAGAGTTTACCAGTTTCCCTGTCTCTGCCAAGGCACATGGGGGGGTCCTGGTATTGGTATTTGCCTGCTCCATAACCCTGAGGCTCAGGGTCTTCCACTGAATTGCCTAGGTGTGGCTTGCTGGGACACTTCCTGTTCTGAAAATCATTTCCCTTTTACCTTAGTGAAACAGACCTTTCTTGCTGATACTCTAAATTTCCCATGCTGAGACTGCTCCAACTCATCTTTTTGCTGGCTCAACTGTTCCGGGATTTTTCCTGGGAACTATTTCCTGTTTTTTTTTTTTTTTGAGAAGTCTAAAAGGGAGAGTGATTGTGACTTGCTGCTTACTCTGTCATTTTGGGCTCTGGAAGTCAAATTGTCTATAGGGTTTTTCCAAACAAAGAGTCTTATATGACATCTCTCATTGCTCGTGAGGCCATGGGATCAGGGAGCATGGTCAAGTAGCCACAAGAGAGTCTCTAAAAATTAATAGAAAAGTCAACTCCTGATGAGGAAGGTGGAATTATAACTATGCTTCCTCATTAAGCTCTCTGGAGTTCTAACTAGAACTGGGTGCAGTTTAAACCTTAAGCATACCAGAGTTGTATAACCGGAGATAATCCAGGAAAATGGGACCATAATCTCTGACCGTTCACTTGGAAGATAGCAGCAACCACTCAGAGCACCCTTGTTATGAACTACTTCAAGAGTGCCACCCCATCCCTGACCACTAGTATGATGGTTCAGTGGAAAGATCATTGTAGTTGGAATGTCTAATCTGGAGTCATGGAGCTTGTGTTCAAGTCCCAGCTCTATTACTTACTTGTGGGACTTTGGGCCTCTATAGAATGAAGGGCTTGGACCAGATGACCTCTGAGGTTTCTTCCAGCTTCAGCTCTATGATCTTACCAATGCAAATCCAGACAATGATGTCCTTACTTAGGTTGAGGGCCATTTGATCAAAGAGAAATCTTACATTTAGAAGGATGAGCTCCTGGTTTTACCCTGTCCCTGTCTTGAGGACCATCAGTAACCCTAAGATGATCCTATGGAACTTTTCAGAATATCATATGCCTCATACCCATTCTTCCCAAGATTCCTTTTCTCTTTCTAGTTTCTTTTTTTTTTTTTTTAATGTTTAACAATCACTGCCATACAATTGCGATTTTATCCCTCCCCACCCACCCCCCACTACCTCCCTCCCTCCCCACGACTGCATACAATTCTGTATAGATTCTACATATACTTTCCTATTGAGTATATTTTCACTATAGTCATGCTATGTAGTCAGACTAAGATAAATGAATCTCTTTCTAGTTTCTGATTAAAAGGTAGTCTTTTTCCTTGCCAGCTCTGACCTCACTATTTGTGTGTCCTGAGTCCCATCCTCTCCTGTGTCCTCTGGCACCTTCTCCCTACAATTATCTCTGTCTCTTTAATTTTCACTTTTTCCAGGTTTCCTCATCGTCAAAAACAAACCACATAAAAAAACCCTGCCCTTGATTTGACCATCCTCTCAAACTGCTATCCAATATCTCTCCTCCCTTTCAGTCAGACTCCTAGAAAACACCATTTACTTCAGCTGCTTGTGTTTTCTTTCCTCTTATGAGCATCTCACTCTTTTGCAGTCTAGCTTTGAATCTCATAATCTGCTGAAAGCGCTCCCTCTAAGGTTACCAGTGATCTCTTAATTGCTGAATCCCAAAGCCTTTTCTAAGTCCTCATCCTTCTCAACAGCATTTGACCTCTGCAGCACTTGATGCTGTTGACTGTTCCCTCCTAGACAATCATTTCCCCCTGGGTTTTCATGACACTGTTTCTTCCTCATTCTTCTCACAGAACGCTTGACACTCAGCCAGGATTATTTAGTTTCTGTTACATGGTGCTGCCATGGAGAGGGACATTTTCTGGTATTACAGACATGTGCATATCAATCAGTCAAATCAACAAGTATTTGTTAAGTGCTTACTATTCCCCAGGCACCGAGGATACAAACATCAAAGTGAAAAGGAATATTAAAAAGTGCCCCTTGTCCTCCTGTCCCTGACCCCTACCCCCCAGGGGGACCCACTTGGTATTGAGCTCTGATGTGGAACTCTTGTTTCATAGCCAACACTAGGCTTTTGGGCCTCCAGGAAGATTCTGCTCAGTTCTGACGTGAGTATTGAGCAAATGTCTCCACTTCCTGACCCTCCCATCTCCTCTCTGAATACCAAATTGGCTCCATCCCCTGACCCCCGTGTCAGCCAAGCTGTTGAGAAACAGCCACATAAGCAATTACTGAGGTGTCTGCCAGGCAGGTTTTTCCAGGGTTTTCCTCACACTGGACAGGTAGAAAGGAATTTTAATTGTAAGGTCTTTGTGCTGTAGCTTAGGCTGGGAGGTAGGGGTGGGGGAGACAGAATCCCTTCTCACCCTCACCCCTCCCTTTCTAGTCTGGCTTTTGATGCAGCCTAGCATGGAGCAAGAACTTAAATACTCAGGGTCTTCAAAATGTCAGTAATCTCCATGTAGAATGTAAAACACAAGGTGTAATCAGTGCTTAGCTGCTTTGCTGTTCTCCTGCTCTTCATGGAAGAAAGGAGGGTCAAGGCGAGGGAAAGGTTCAGAGCCTCAGCATCTCAGAGCTGAGAGGGCGCCAGACACAGTACCATGGGGCTGGGACTATTAAGTATCTGAAGGCTTCCGTTCTGAGTGATGCCCAACAGTCTGGTGGGCTGCCGTTCAACAAATCCAGCAAAAGGACTTGATTTGTTTTTAAAGATTCATTTAAAAATTTTGATTTCCAAATTCTCTCTCTCTCTCTCCAGCAATGTGATGCCTATTATACATATAAAGTCACGCAAAACATTATTTTCATATTAGTCCTTGTTGAAAAAAAAGGCAAGAAAGATAATAGTGAAAAAATATGCTTCAGTCTGCATTCAGAGTTCATCAGTTCTCTGTCTGGAAGTGGATGGTAGTTTTCATCATGAATCCTTTGGAATTGTGATGGATCACTGCATCGATCACAGTAGGTAAGTCTTTCACCATTATTACATTATTACTTTTCCTGTGTCCAATGTTCTGGTTCTGCTTACTTTGCTTTGCATCATTTCATATGAGTGTTCCTAGATTTTTCTGAAACCTTTAAATTCACTAAGTAATGCTTAGACTCCCTGAAACAATCCTGGAAAGATGTGATTAAAGAAAGATGATTGCAGGGTTAGAGAAGCTCAGGGCTGAAAAAAATAATCATGAGTGACTTTTACATAATGCTTTAACGCCATCATCTCATTTGCACCTCGCAACAATCCTAGGAGGGAGTTGATATTATTATCCAATTTTGAAGATGAGGAAACTGAAACACAAAGAGCTTAAGTGATTTTCTTATGGTCTCACAACTAGAAAGGGATAGAAATGGGACCGGAACCCAAGACTTCACTGCTGATCTAGCTCTTTATCCACACTGCCCCCAAACTGCAGAGCTGGAGTCCAGCAACACTCCCTAGGGCAGTGTGAACCATATTAAAATGTAATTGGGAAATATTGGACAAAATAAGTAAAAATACAACAAAACATAGATAACATTCCATTTTAAAACTAGTGGCCCCACTTCTCTTTGAGTTCAACACCAATGCCATGCAACATAATGCTGTGACCTCTCTAAGGAGTCTTAGGAGCCATCTAATTCAACCCCTCCGTGGATAGGAATTACCTCTGCAGCATCTCTAAAGAGTGACTTCCATTCGAAGATCTCTCTAGGAATGGGGAATGTACTATGTTCTGAGACTGCCTTTCAGCTTGGCACTTAGGGAGAGCTCCAACTGTGTGGAAGATTTCCCTTAAGCTGAACTTCAGTTTGTCTCTATGTCTATCATTTCTATTTATTGTTCCTAGTTCTGACTTCTAAGACCAAGGAGAACATGTCTGACCCTCCCTGCTTTTGAGGGACAGAAGAGTGTGATGGAAAGAATATTGGATTAGCAGAGGGAGAACAGTGGGTTAGAATCCAGGTTTTCCCATTTGCTATCTGTGTGGCCTTGAGCAAATCAATTCACATCTCTGTGCTTTGGTTTCTTCATCTGTAATAGGAGGTGATTAGACTAGATGAGTTCTTGTTGCTGTTGGTGAAAAGACCTAGACCGAGGCCCTCAGGAAGGTGATGTCTTGACTTGCAAGACAGCTGGATTTAAGTGAGGCAAGGTTGCACCAAGTCATCAGCCTTACTTTCCTCTTCCAGAATCATCAAAGTCCAGTGGCAGGACAAAGGTGAAGGTGATTGACGATGGCCTAGGAGGCAGTGCATGACCTTTCTAAATCATTCTAAAACTACTCTGATTCTCAAGATCTAAGATTCTATCTATTTTGAATTCGTGGGAAAAAGAAATAAATTTGATTTTTAAAGCTAGATGTTATATAGTAAAGTATATAGTAAAGCTTTATTAAGAAGGAAACATTTATTAGGTGCTTACTATATATCAAGCCCTGAATGTACTTAGCTTTGGGGAAATAAATAAAAGCCCTCAAGGACCTTACATTGGAGAGAAGTTGAAGAGAAGTTAAACCAGGGGTGTGGAACCTTCGACCTTGAGGCCACATGCGGCGCTCTAGGCTCTCAAGTGTGACCCTTTGACTAAATCTAAACTTCACAGAACAAATCCTCTTAATAAAAAGATTTGTTCTGTAAAACTTGAACTTAGAAGATCACATTCAAGGACCTAGAAGGCCACAGGTGGCCTTGAGCCTGCGGGTTCCCCATCCCTCAGTCAAACAATTGCCCAAGATCCCATAGATTTATTATACTGTATACTTTGGTCAGGCATCTAAGTAGGGTAGTTAGAGTACTGGGGCGGGAGTCAGGAAGACTATCTTCTTGAGTTCAAATCTGACCTCAGATACTTACTAGCTGTGTGACCTTAGGCAAGTCACCTAACCCTGTTTGCTTCAATTTCCTCATCTGTAAAATGAGCTGGAGAAGTAAATGGCAGGCCAATCCAACATCTTTGCCAAGAAAATCCCAAATGGGGTCATGAAGAGTCAGTTGCAACTAGAAGATGACTGAACAACAACAAATATGTTGGTCCCTGGTTCTTCAGGGTTTTTGCTGTACTAGTTGCTATTTTCAAAGAAAGCCAACCTTGCTGTCAACAGAATTCAGCACAACTGGCAACAACACAAAAAAGGAGCTGAAAATTGGGGGGAAAGATAGGTCCTCTTCTCTGGTATAATGTTGAAGTCTAGAAGCCAGGAACGAGACTGATCAGGCTGGACCTCAAACAATATGGAGGTTGTAGGAGGAACTCACCAGTGGGAGAAAGGGCTGGCCTTATAGAGATATTCCAAGCTGAGAATGCTACTACCTGTTCAAAGGTGAACAGGCAGCCTTTCATCACTGGCATTTATTTCATTCTGTATTGAAGACAGAAAACTCATTTGTTGGTCTTTGATGTTCAAGAAGTAGCATAGATAGGCCTTTGGTAATAGAATGGGGTGCATATATTGAATGCAGCTAGATTCCCTAGCCCAAGAAGAAATGATGTAGTCCTTGCGGATCCAAATATCAGAATGGGGTGGGAGACAAAGGATTTGGGAGAGGGAATCAGAGTGAAAAAAATAATGAGAGAGTGGGGCAACATGATGGATGGAGCTGGCTTAAACGTAGAACTGATAGGGACCTTAGAGCTCATCTAATCCAGTTCCCTCATTTTACTGAGGAGGAAACGGAGGCCCAGAGAAGTTAAGCATTTGCCCAAGATGCCACAGATAGGTACATGTAACCAGATATTGGGTTCCTGCTTCTCCAGACACCGGGTCAGTGCTATACCAGTTTCTGTTTTCACAGAAAGGTATCTTTACTGATAATAGAACAGCACAAATGTGGTAGGAATATGGTAGAAGCCCAAGACTGGAGCTGGTATTGAGCAATTAGGGACCTAAGAGAAAATGACAGAGGATAACAACTCCGCTAAAGACAGAGTAGGAGACAGTGTGGTATAATCACTGAATTTGCAATCAGAAGGCACAGGTTCGAATTCCTGCTCTGTAACTTACTACTTGTGTGGTACTTACTACTTGGGAAGTAAGTACTTACTACTTGGGATAAACTACTAGGACTCAAGTTTCTAAAGCAGAAAAATGAGGGGGTTGGTCTAGATGGCTTCTAAGGTCCTGTCTAGTATGAGCTGCTCAAAGGCTTCTGTTGCCCTCTAGTGGCTAGTTCTCACTCAAGTAGTCCAGTGCTCTGACCAATGGGCTATACAGCCTAACATTTGCTTAGTGCCAATTCCTTAAGTATGAAATCTAATGAACTCACAGTGCCTGTCTATAAGGGGGTAGAAACAGAGATAAAGAGAAGCTCTTATGGAATTCAGGGGAAGATGGAATCAAGGTGACAACCCTCACTTTGTTTCCCCACTTTTAATTTTCTTTTTAAAATTTTGTTTTTTTTCTATGAACAAGAAATACATTTTCTCTCTCTCCTATTTTCTCACACCTTCAATTTTGCAAGAATGAAAAACAAAAACTTTTTAACAAATATGTACAGTAAAGTCAAGCAAATCCCCTTGTTGTCCACGCCCATAAATACATCTCATTCTGCACTGAGTCTATCACCTCTCTGCCAGAAAGGTAGGTAGCATGTTTTGTGACTCCTCTGGAATCATAGTTAGTTATTGCATTGATCAGAGAGCTTAAATTTTTCAAAGCTGTTTGCATAAAATGTTGTTATTATGTACATGGTTCTCCTGGTTCTGTTCACTTCACTCTGTATTAGTTCATATAAGTTTTCTCAGGTTTCTCTGAAACCTCTCCTTTATAATTTCTTATGGCACAATAATAATTCCATCACATTCATGCACAATCATTGACCATTCCCTTGTCAATGGGCACTTTTTGGTTTCTAGTTCTTTGCTATTGCAAAATGAACTATTATGAATAATGTTGTTTAGGTGGGGGTTTCCTCTCTCTGGTCTCTTTGGTATATTAAGACCTAGTAGTGATACTGCTGAGTTAAAAGGTATGTGTAGTTTCGTGTTTTTTTTGTCCACAGTTACAAATTGTTAAATTTCACAAATTTGCAAATATAAGTCATTTAGTCCAAACTCACACCCAATGCATCTTTCAGAACATTCTTGAAAAATAGTCATCCAGCCTCTTTCTCTATGAATATTTTTAGTGGTGAGGAACTCAAATATCTTAAAGAAATAGGTTCTACTTTAAAAAACATATTTTTTATGGATACCTTTTGCTTTTTAATCACCTCCATTTCAAAACAAATCCCTTCACCTCCTTTATCCAGAAAGACATCTTTTGTAACAAAAAATAAAAAAGGAAGAAAAAAATCAAAGTTCAGCAAAATCGACCAACACATTTATTATATCTGACCTTATATACAACGTTCTAGACTTATAGTCCCTCACCTCCACGAATAGGGAGAGCAAAGCATTTTTTTCAATTACCTTCAGAGGCCATGCTTAGTTACTATAATTTTGTTGTTTAGTTATGTCCAACTCTTTATGATCTCATGGACCATAGCACGTCAATACTGTCCATGAGATTCTTGACAAAGATACTGAAGTAGTCTTCTATTTCCTCCTTCAGTGGATTAAGGCAAACAGAGATTAAATGAGTTGCCTAGAGTCACACAGCTAGTAAGTGTCTGAGGCTGGAATTGAACTCAGGTTTTTCTGACTCTAGGTCTAGCACTATATCCACTTAGCCATCTAGTTACTTCATCTAACCACTGACATAATGATAGTATTGTATGTGTATTATTTTTCTGGGTTTCCTTACTCCACTTTACATCAGTTCATATAAATTTTCCATGCTTTTCTGTATTCATCATATTCACCGTTCTATACAGCACAGTAATGTTCCATTGTATTCATGGAACCACAATTTGTTAGCCATTCCCTAATCGATGTACATATACTAGGTGTGGTAGACAGTGTTGGACTTGGGGTAGGAATACTTGGTTCAAACTCCACCTTTGTTGTTCACTAGCTGTATGACTCCTGGGCAAGTCATTTAATCTCTCTGAACCTCAGTTTCCTCATTTGTAAAACAGAGGGTTACAATAGATGACCTAAAAGATTACTTACATTTCTAAATCCATAATAAACTTTGTTTCTGGTTCTTCTAGTGCAGGATCTTATATATAAAGGGCACTTAACAGTTTGTTGAACTGAATTAAATTACATCTGACAGTTCCTCAACAATTTGAAGAGAGGGTCAAGGCTCCCCTGAGACTTCTTTTCTTTAAGCAAAACATTCCTGTTTTTTTCAACTGATCTCCAGATGACATGGTGTTGAGTCCCCTCATCATCCTGACTGCTGCGATTCATCAATGTCCTTACTTAAATGTTGTATGCAGATCTGAACACAATCCTCTAGATGTGGGGAGGGGTATTGTCATCTTCCTCTTCTAGTATCCTATGCTTCCATCAATGCAAGCAAACATTGCATTAGCTTTGGGGGCAGCCTTATCACATTGTTGATTCATATTGAGCTTGTCAAAACTGGGCTTGTACTGATGGTTGACCTGCTTGTGACCACTAAGCAAACATGACATGCAAAGTGGCCAGGGTTTTTATAGAAGTGCTTTGGAAAACATCTCTATGGTCAGTTGATGTCTGAGTACATAGATCAATAAAAACTGCAGGATATGGGGGTACTAGAGCAATCTTCCTCCTAGAGCTGGAGGCGACTTCCAATGCTCTTCAGGCTACAGCAGGGCTTCTTGACCATTTTTTGTTTCATGGACCCCACTGGGAGACTGGTGAAACCTATGATCTCCTCAGAATAATGTTTTTAAATGAAAAAAAGTACATAGGAAACCAGTTATATTAAAATATAGTTATCAAAAATATATTTTTAAAAGTTCATGGACCTCAGATGAACAACCCTTAGGCTGGAGATATTTTCAGCCTTTGGAAGAACTCGCATGGTGTGCCCTCATCTGCTGCTCTTTTATCTTTTCTCTCCCACTTTCTCCCTTTTTTCTTCATTTTTTTCTTTCCTAATTTTCTCTGTTCTCCTTTCCTCTCTTTCCTCATTTCTCTCTTTCTCCTTCCTTTCTATTTTCCATATCTTTCCTTCCTTCCTTTTTTCCCTTCCTTCCCTCCTTCTCTTCTTTCCTCCTTTCTCTCTGTCTCTCTCTTTCTCCATTTATTTTTATTTCTGACTATAACAATTGTTCCTCCTCTATCCAGTAGGCCTTCACTTGTAACAAAAATTTTAAAAAGAAGAGGGAAAAAGTAGTTCAGCAAAACTGACCACCTCATTGATCACATAATACTCCATATCCTACACCTTAGTCCTCTACCTATGTAATGCAGGAAGGGAGATTGAGAAAATATTTCTCAGGGACACACTTATTCATTATAATTATGCTATCATATGTGTGTATACATATGTGTGTGTATTTGTGTGTTGTTGTTCAGTCTTGTCTGACTCTTTGTGACCCCATTTGGGGTTTTCTTGGCAGTGATACTGGAGTGGTTTGCCATTTCCTTCTTTGGCACATTTTACAGATGAAGAAACTGAGGCAAATAGGGTTAAGTGACTTGCCCAGGATCAATAGTTGGTAAGTGTCTGATGTCAGATTGGAACTAGGGAAGATGAATTTTCCTGACTCTAATCCCAGTGCTCTATCCATTGTACCACTTACATTTGAGAAAAGTGAAGCCTCAGGAGGTCACAGGGTGATGGATCCAGAGGTAGAAAAGCCATTATAGGTAATATAGTCTGATCCCTTCATAGATGAGGAAACTCATCTAGAGAAGTAAGGTGAATTGCTCAAGGTCATCCAGTGAGGAACAGAAACATTTGACCCCAAGACCTTTGACTTACTATTCAGTGAGTGCCTTGTCTATGGCCATGTGGCTGGGGAGTGGCAGAGGGGGGATTCCAAATCCATGTTTCCTGCCTTGTAGGTTGTTGATAGGTTGGTCTTTCCACCACACAGTGATGCTAGAGAGTGCATGTATAACCTCCTTCAGCTTCCCATTTAGTTGGATGGAGAGAATAAAGGATATATACTACAGATATCTTCAGATCTTGAAAGACACTTGCAATATAATGGAAGGAGCAATGGATTAAAAAGTCTGCAGTGCTGGGGTTCAAAGCTCAAATCCTCCATTTATTGCCTGTATGATGTGTGAATCATTAGACTTTTCAGAGCCCCAGTTTTCTTGCCTATAAAATCAGGAAGTTGGATGAGATCATCTCCAAGGTTGCTTCCAGATCCAATATTCTATGATGCTATGATTCCAGTCCTTCAAAGGTCCTTGATGTATTGACACGAATACTTTCTCTCCCAATGCAGAAGTTTCCGTAGACTTCATGATTTCATAGATGATCTTAGAGGGTGGGCCAAATAAATCCACAAATCTGTGGCTAACTTACTTATGGGCCTCTCCAAATAGAGCTAAAGTGGTTCTTGGATGCCACACAGATGATCCATCCATGAACTTCCACTTAAAAGTCTTTCGACCTTGGTAGGATTTAGGATTGAACAGCTAGGTGCTGCAGTAAATAGAGTGCTGAACCAGAAGTCAGGAAGATTCATCTTTCTGAATTCAAATCTGGCCTCAGATTCTTGCTAGCTGTGTGACCCTGGTCAAGTCACTTCACCCTGTTTGCCTCAGTTTCCTCATCTGTAAATGAGCTGGAGAAGAAATGGCAAACCACTCTAGGAAGAAAATCACAAATTTTCTCCTCATCCCTCCCCTCCCCTCCCCCCAAGATGACAGGTTATTTGATATAGGCTCTACATATAGATTCATGTTGAACCTCTTTTCACATATAGTCATGTTGTAAAGAAGAATTAGAACCAATGGGAGAAACCACAAGACAGAAAAAACAAACAGTAGGAAAAAAAAAAGAGAGAGCAAATGATATGCTTCAATCTGCATTCAGACTCCAGAGTTCTTTTTCTGGATGTGGACAATATTTTCCATCATGAGTCCTTTGGAGTTGTCTTGGATTCTTGCATTGCTAAGAAGAGGTAAGTCTATAAGAGTTAGTCATTGTACATTGTAACTGTTACTGTGTACAATGTTCTCCTGGTTCTGCTCACTTCACTCACCATCAGTTCATTCAAGTCTTTCTAGGTTTTTCTGAAGTCTTCCTGCTTACCATTTCTTATAGAATAGCAGTATTCCATTACATTCATATACCTTAACTTGTTTAGCTATTCCCCAACTGATGGGCATCCCCTCAATTTCCAATTCTTTGCAACCACAAAAAAAGTTGCTGTAAATATTTTTGTACATGTGGGTCCTTTTCCCGTTTTTATGTTCTCTTTGGGATACAGCCCTAGAAATGGTATTGCTGGGTCAAAGCATATGCACATTTTACAGCCCTTTGAATATAGCTCCAAATTGCTCTCCAGAATGGCTGTATCAGTTCACATGGAGTTACATCTTAACTAGGCCTTGAAGCAAGGGAGCACTTTCAATAGATGGTAAAAGGGTGACAGAGTCCATTTCCAGCTTGGAGAATTACGTGAGGAAAGTCATATAGACAGAGAGGGCAGGATGAAAGATGGAAAAAGAGAGTGGTCCAGTTTGGTTATAACAATGTGTGAAAAGCACTATATAAAGACAAATAGGTTGGAGTCAAAGTATGGTGCATCTTCAGTGCCAGAGTCGGGAATTTATGCTTTATTCCACAGTTGAAGAGGGACCACTGGAGTTTTTAAGTACAGGAATAACATGATTGGCAAGGTTAATCAGGCATCATTATGGAAGATGGGTCAGAGAGGAGATAGAATGAGTGCAAAGAGACTATTAGGAGGTAAGGGAAGATGAGGGTTTGAACCAGAGTTATTTCAATGGGAATGGAGAGAAGTTCCTGAAGGAGCCAGGAGGATCATAGTGCCTGGGTTATTGGAAGAATTGTGATGTAATTAAGAGAGAAGGTGAAATCTGGGACAGAGATAAGATTGGGGCAGAAGGAGGTGGTGAGTTTGGTTTAGATATGTTGAGATGGGACATCCAGGTAGTATTTGGAAACACAGAACTGGAGCTCCCAGGAGAGAGGGGGATTGGGACAGGGGAGCATGGAAAGATATAAATTTGGGAGTCATCTTCATAGAGGTGATAACTGAAGTCATGAAGTGTAAGGGTAAGGTCAGAAACTTTTTTTGTGGGCCTTTTGAGGCTCTCATTTAAGATGTCATGGTGTCATGACCATCATAGATTTAGAGCTGGGAGTGTTTTCAAAGGTCACCTAGCATAGCTTCCTCATTTTGCAGAGGAGAAAGGCCTAAAGAAGTGAAATGATTAATCCAAAGTCACACAACTAGTAAGCAGTGAAGTCAGAATTTGAACCCAGGTCTCTTTACTCAAAATCTAGGATCATTTTAAGGAGTAGGGGGTGTTACACCAAAGTGATATTTACAGCACCTATGGTGGCCATGAATATGCTGGTGCAATTTTGAATTGTGAAATGCAACATGGATTATCTCCACATGGAAGACAGAACCAAAACACTTATTCAGACACCAGAAAGCCAAATCAATTAGAGTAACAAAGAAATTTACACACAGTAACAACGCAGAGAGCAACACCAGCCCCAAACCTTCCACCTATTAGGGCCTTTCCACAAACCAGCTCTCTTAAATCACAAGCAAGCTCTCTCACTCATGCTAGCCAGCTGCCTTTCCCAGCTCTGATTGTTCTCTGACTAACATCCTCTCATCTCTGCTCTAGCTCTGCCTCTTCCTGCTCCACCTCTTCCTGGTCCATGTGACTTATGTGACTCAGACTTCCATGTGACTTAAGCAGGTTACATGGGACTATTAATGGATGGAAAAGATCTTCCCATTAAGAAGTAAAATTGCATTAACAATAAGCAAAAATACATTATCAATATAGGGGGGAAGATGAGAAGTCATCAAAAGAAACAAAGAAGGAGTAGTCAAGGAAGGGGTAGAAAAGCCATGAATACAGAATCATGGAAGCCACAGGAAAAAAAATTATAAAGAATTATAAAGAAGATTCCAAACACCACAGAAAGGTCAAGAAAGGTGAGTATGAAAAACGTCATTGGTTTTTAGCAACAAGATGGGTCATTGGTGGCTTTGGACAATAATGCTCCAGTGAGCTAAACCATCCCTAGTTCTAATACATCTTAATATGATATGTGTATGAACAGAGGAGTGAGTGAGTGGGCCCTATATGTGTAAGGAGGACTCCATGTGCTATGGTAGACCATGTGGCTGGAAGGGAGGCACAATAGACATCTCTAGGCCACTTCTTTTCCTACCCTTCTCTGACAGAGACTTTCATTCCTGTCAGGAAAGAAAGTAGGAGGTTGGGGCTAGAAGCTACCACTCTGCTCTTCTCAGAGGGAGAAAGGGTATCAGACTAGCTGTCTTCTCCTTTAAACATTGTTCATCTAGGGGATATTACTGGGTTCCATCTAACTTTTGATCTCATCACCATTTTGGGGAGGAGGACTCCAAGCTTAATATCCAAGGCCTGACCTCATCTGATACCAGTTCCATAATGAACACATATAGAGAATAGCAAAGAAAACCATTTATTCAAATCACAGCAAACAGAAATTAGAGAAGGTATACATGGGAGGATATATACCAGACAATATAGAGTAAAGGAGCTCTCCCATTGGGAGTGAGATAACTCAGCTCAACCAAGAGAGATTATCCTAAAATCTTACCCAAGGGGAGTCTCTCCAAAGTCTCTAGTGTAGCAAGCTGAGAACAGAGATATGGATAGAAATTGTCTTCTCCTCTCATGTCTTCCTAGAGTCTTTTCTTTCAGCAATCTGAAGTGAGATTGGCCTCTTCCATCTTCTCTCTCAACGTTGGAAGCCAGGAACATCCAGATAATGGGTCCCCCAAAGAGGGACTGGCTAAGAACTGAAATTCTTCCTCTCTCACCAGCTCCTCACACAAGGCAGGATCTTCATCTCCACCAATAAGGATAGAGTCCAATGCCAATGGGTTTTGAGTCAGGGGTTACATTTGGTTTCTAATATCTTCATTATATGGATTGCCTTATTTTGGATATGACCCAGACAGATGGCTTGTGCTGGCAATGAGAAACATGGTCCTGTCATGGAAAGGACCTTGAATTGGGCAGGGGGTAGGGGCATATCTGTGTTCCCATCTTGGCTCTGCAGTGTTTGCTTGGGCAAATCACTCCATCTCCCTTTCTTTAGTTTCTTTATCTTAAAAAAGGGAAATGGAGAAGATAATATCTAGCTCTCTTCTGGATAGATAATTTTATACGTTTAGGGCCCAGTAATCCTCTTCTTCTTTTTTGTTACACAGTGCCCTAAATGCCGTATGGGAGAGGCAGCTCGTTATAGTGGAGAGAGCACTGGACTTGATCTTGAAGACAGGAAAACTTGAATTTAAATATCACCTTAGGTAACTGGCTTTAGAAAATGATGCATCAGTGGACTAAATATTTCCAGTCTGCTTGTCGGACCCTGGGCAAGTCACTTAACCTTTCTTAGCCTCAGTTTCCTCATCTGTAAAATGAGGTTGGATTTGATGGCCTCTAAGTTCCCTTTTACCTTTAAGTCTGTGATGCTATGAATCTATATTCTTATTCAGGGATCTTTAGAACTGCTGCCTTTTGTGAAATAAATGAAAAACAAACATAAAACACAGCTCGGTAGCTCACACACCGTAAAATTGGGTTCAACATAAACTTCATCTGGTCCTCTTCTAAAAAAGGTCTTTTTGTGATGCACTAAGAGGCCAGCATCTTCTTCTTTTTCTCAGCTTTGCTCATTATGAGATTTAAGGCTCCAACATCTCCCAGGACCTGAATCTCTGGCACCACAGGCAATGGTCTTCGGGGTGTCAATCAACCTTACTGTTACAGAATCAGCTGCGGCTGCCAAACTGTTTATTGCTCTGTCCTGGCAAGCTCTCAGAGGATGATGACATGATGGAGAGATGCATGGGCCAGGGGACTGTCACTTGAATAATGCTGCTGAATACTGCTGATGTCTGTCATTCTGATGTGTGAGAGTCATACTGGAACTGGGCCCTGGAAGCAGGGAATGTACCTGTCAGCTCCTGCTGTTCCTCTAACACCAATTCTCTGCCTGAGTCGAGCTCATTTTATTGTCTACTGAGTAAACCATGCTCATTTCCCCTCCAATACGTATTCTTAGGTTGGCATGTCATACTAGATAGAGTGCTAGTTGAAGAGGAAGACCTAGAATGGAATTCTTTCTCAGAAACTTACTGGCTGGACATGACTGGGCAAATCATTTAAACTGCTCTGGGCTCAGGTGAGATAAAATACCTAAAGTGTATAGTAAACCTTAAAGTGCTATATAGATGCTTACTATCATCATCATCATCATCATCATCACCATGAAGATTAAGATAGCTCCTCCTTTGAAGGATTGCTTTGATGATCAAAAGGCTTTCCAAACTTTAAAGAAATCACTGCAAACAGGAAGTGGCTAGATGGCACAGTGGATAAAGCCCTAGACCTAGAATCAGGAAGACCTCAGTTCAAAAGTGGCTTAAGATACTTAAGTCCCTTATTCTCTATCTGCCTCAGTTTCTTCATCTATAAAATGGGAGTAATAATACTAGCACCTTCTTCATAGGGTTGGTCTGAGAATACAATGAGATAATATTTGTAAAGCGGTTCTTTGCAAACCTAAAGTGCTACATCAATGCTAGCTGTAATTGTTATTGCTTACCTGGATGCCCATTCCCTGCCTATTCAAAACCTATTCAACCTTTAGAATCCAGCTAAACTGCAGAAAACTGAGAGTCTCAGGAGACCTGGGTTCTAGTCTTGTCTCTTCCACTTTGGGCAAACTTCTTTACCTTTCTGGGACTCTAATTTTGCCTCATTCATGAATGATTCTGATGAGGAAGGAAAGAAGGAACCATCTCAACTCATCACCTGTCTTTGGATTTCCAGTTCTTATCAACTGAAGGGACTCCATTTGGAGCCTTGAAACTAAAACTTCAGAAACTGAAACTGTCCCCTTAACAACAAGACCTTTATTTCCAGCGTTATCATTAGCTCACTTGTTTCCTGTTCCTATTCCTGAGATAGACACCATGGAGAGAGGCACTTTAATACCAACATTCTGTTTAGAATCTAGGACTGATTTAGTCTTTACATTAGTCTTCTACATTCTTCCTTCTTTTAGCTTGCAACTTCCTACTTAATCCTTCTGTAATTCCTGTGAAGAGACATACCCCGCATTACTTCTCTCTGAATTGTCATCCCAATACAGCTCAGCCCTATTTATCCCCTGTCCCATTCATCCTTTGCTCTCCCTTCTCTGATGTCTTTCATGCTGCTATTTGCCTAAGGTCATGTGCCAGAGTAGGACTGGAACCCAAACCCTTGACTCCAGAGTTAGCACTCTTTCCATGCCATACTGCTTCTCCATCACAGCCTTTCACTGATTGCTCAGTTCATCAGCATCCTCATTTCCATTTCTCTTTTTACCACAGCCACACAGGGTGATTACACCTTGGATCTCATCAATTTAAAACTGTTCTACTTCTCAGATATTGAATGCTGAAGTTCCCCTCTCATCACAATCTCTTGTCCTTTCATTTCCCTTATGGCCTCATTACAGCTCCTGTTCATCCTCACTATAGTTTCTAAATGCTTAGTTCTTTCCTTTCTCCCAATTCATCAACCACATTTTGGTGGATTTTTTTCTCTCTTCAGAATCTTGACCCTACTATGAAGCACTTAAATAAAGTGCAACCCTCCATTCTTGAACTCCTTGCTCCCCTGTCATGCTATGTGTACACCTTTCTAATCATGCTGGCTCATCACCATTATCTAAGCTTCTTCTTCCAAGTTGCTGAGTGCTGCTGGACTAAGGAAGTTGTTGTGCCCACAAGGGCTGGGTGGTTTAGGGATTAAGGCACTGGACTTAGATTCAAGAAGATATAGGTTCAAATCCTGTCTCAGATACTTAATAGATGTGTAACCCTGGGCGAGTCATTTATCCTCTGTGCCTTGGCTTTCTCATCTGTAAAATAAACAGGTTGGATCTAATCACCTCCAAGACCCTTTCATGTTTTAAATCTAAGCTCCCAGGCTGGCTGAGTCCACTACAAAGTCATATTATTGAATCCCAACTGGACCCTCACTGCTGCATAGTAATCTTTTTATTCAATTCTTATCACACTCCTCCCAGTGGATTTTCCAAATATTTTATCTCCTTGAACCCTCACTACTACTCATCCTCCACTCTCAGCAGGTGACCTCACTTGCTATTCTACAGAAAAACACAAGGTCATACCTGGAGAGCTTTCTTTCCTTCTTATTCCATGCCTTAAAGTCTCAATGTCATTACTCCCCTTGCTTTAGTTCCATTTCCAGAGGGTTGTATAGCCCTTTTCATTTCCCTAGATCTCCATATTTTGCTGTTGCCTCCATCTCCTTTTGTCTCCTTTGGGAGCTTGTTCTATTGATTACTCCCTAATTTTCAATATGTCTATAGCTACTCATTGTTTTCCTATTGTCTAAAGACATATTCAGGTCTCTCTAATCTATAAAATTCCTTTCTGTCACTCCTCAAACTATCATTCCTATATCTTCATTTTCACTTCTAGGAATCTAGGAATTCACCTAGGAATCTACACTTATCGCCTCCACTTCCTCACCACTCCTCAAGCCTTTCTGGTTCTGACCTCTACACTCTTCTGAAACCTCCCTCTGGAAAGTCACTAATGCTACATCAGCTGCCAAATATGATACATGATCTTTTTGTTGGGTTTCATCCTCCTTGACCTTTCTGCAGTATCTTTTTGAATATTCTCTTTCCTCTTGATTCTCCTAGTTTTCTCTTCACTTGTTTAACCACTTCTTAGTCTTCTTTATTACTTCATCATCTATCTCTTGCCCTGTAATCATACATATTCCCCAAAGCTCTATCCTGGGACTCCTACCTCTTTTTACTCTGCCTTGGTGCTATCATACACTCCCACAGATTCAATTAACCCCCTTATAATAATGATATTTTTTGTTTTCAGTCATTTCATTCATGTCTGACTTCATGACCCCATTTGGGGTTTTCTTTGCAAAGGTATTATAGTGGTTTGTCATTTCCTTGTCCAGATCATTTTTTTTTACAGGTGAGGAAAGTGAGGCAAACAGGGTTAAATGACTTACTTGTCCAGGGCCATATATAGCTAGTAAGTGAACTCAGGAAGACAAGTCTTCCTGACTCTGGGTCTGGCGCTCTAACCTCTGTACCACCTCACTGCCCCAATAATGATAATAGCTAATAGTTATATAGCATTTATTATGTATCTGGCCCTGTGCTAAGCACGTTACAATGATTATTTCATTTTATCTTCACAAATAGGGTGATATTATTATTCACATTTTACATATGAGGAAACTGAGGCAAACAGAGGTTAAGTGACTTGTCCAAGATCACAGAACTATTAAGCCTCTGACGCTAAACCTGAACTCAGGTCTTCCTGACTCCATGCTTGGCACTCTATCTACTGCACCACCTAGCTGTCCCTTATGCTGAGTACTTCCAAATCTATATGCTTATCTTTAATATATCCCCTGAACTATATATAGTCCTGCATTGCTCATTGCCCACTGGATATTTCCATCCATAAGTCCTGCCAGCATTTAAAATTTAAAATTCAACTTGTCCAGAATGGAGCTCATCATTCCCCTTTAACCCACCTTCCTACAAATTTCTTACAAACTCTAATGCCTCCCTCTTACCTTGAGCACAGGTGTCAAATATATGACCCAAGCAGACTAAAATGTAATTAGGAACCATTTAACAAAATGAAAACATATATAAACTTACACATTAAAACTAAGTCAATATGTGACCTATGGGGATCTTTGTGCATACTTTAGTGGCCCCTTGTTTCTATTCAGATTTGACACCATTAACCTACAGCATCAAACACAGAATCTCCTGTTTATTTTTTAAAGCCCTTTATAACCCAACTCCTTTCTTACTTTCCAGTGCTCTCACATCTTATTCTCTTGCATGTACTCTGTAACCCAATGATCCTGGCCTCTTTGCTACTCCTTTTACAAGACACTCTACCTCCCAACTCCTGGCATTTTCATCAGTTCTCTGACATTCCTAGAACTCTTTCCTTCCTCATCTCTTCCTCTTGGCTTCCTTCAAGTCAAAATTCCACTTTCTGCAAGAAGCCTGTCCCAGTTCTCTTTAATCTTAGTTTTCCTTCTGAGAGGACCACCAGTTGATCTGGTCTATATCTTATTTGTACATAGTCGGTTGCATGTTGTCTTTCTCCATAGCAAGGTGAGATTCTTGAGAAAAAAGAACTCTTTTCATCTTTCTTCATTTCCTCAGTGCCTGGCACATCACAGGAGCTTAATAAATACTTGTTAAATGACAGACTTCCTTATATCTCTGATGACACTACTACCACTCTAGTTTTCTGAATTTATAACCTTGGCTCCATTTTGACTCTTTCCTCTTCCTCATCTACCAAAATCCACCCAGTTGCCAAGTCCAATCAATTCAGTCTTTATAGCAACAGATCTCAAAGTGTGATCTGGGGATCCCAGAGGGTCCCTGAAACCCTTTCAGGAGGTCTTTGAGGTCAGAACTATTTTCATAATAGTACTAAGATGTTTTCATTTCGAGTACAATATTGACAGATATAATCCACAGAAATAAAAGCTCTGTGGGGAAGGGGTCCTTAGTGTAAGAGTATAAAGGGGTCCCGAGATCAACAAGTTTGAAAATTGCTGCTACAGAACATTTTTATGTCCACTACCTTATTTCAGTCTCTAATGACCTGAACATTGTAATAGTATTGTAATGGCATTCTCATTCATCTTTCTGACTCACTCTTCTCTGATCCATCCTGCACAGAGCTCCCCAAATAAACTGTCCTATGGTAACGTCACGCCCTGTTCCTTCTCAGCTCTCTTTTTGCCTTTAGGATAAAATAAACGTAAGGGTGGGGATTGATTTGCCCTACATACAATTTCCTCAGCTTGGTATTTAGGGCCCAGTGTGATATGATTCCAACACACTATTTTGTTTTTATTCCCCTTCATGTACTTGACCTTCCAGTCAAACCAGACTGCTAGTGATTCCTTGAACTTGGCATATGATCTCCCACTGGCAGTGGTATCATAAGCCAGGAAAGCAAACAAAAAAATCAAAAGGAGAAAGATACTAGAGGGGAGAGCAAGACAGGAGGTCACTAATCCATGTAAGCAGTCAGCAACTGGCAGATCAGGGGAATTGCCAGAGCTTCGAAAAGCAGTCAAAAGACAGGCCAACAGTCAACAACACTAAAGGAGCAAGTGTAGGGCAGCCAAGAAATCTGGGGCACCATGCCAGTGGAAAGAACACTGATTCTGCGGCATCTTGTTTCCACAGTATCAGGTGCCTTTATTTCTTTCTCATCCTAGTGAATTGATTGTGTGACAAGAGAGATGCTGGCAAAGGACCATCCAGCATGGGTGCCACATCAAAAAAGGTGCTGTGCTTTGTGAGGGAAGCAGAATTGCAGTAGCTCAAAAGAAATGCTAGATGTGCAAGAAATTTAGAGATTATCATTCCACATCTTCATATAGACTATTTATGCCTGATCTGTGGTAGAACCTTCCAGGCTCATATTGGCCTGATTAACCACAGTTGAATGCCCTATGCCTTGACCTGACCATAGTGATGTCATTTTGGTCCTTTTTGAAAATAAAAGACAACTAATTAAAAGATACCCAGGTCTGGAAATCTATAGGCAATGGTCACTGAAAATAGCAAGTTGAAGAGTGAAGATAGAGCACACCTAATTCTCTAGTAGAAGTGTTTTCCCCTGACATGTCTTTCTTTCATTTTTTTGTATTTCCCATAATACCTAGCACAGAGTCCTACATAGAGCAGATGCTTAGTAGAAACTTGTTAAATGAGTAAACAGTAGCTCATATTTATAAAATAATTTAGTTTTCAAAACACTTTCTTAACAAGCCCACAAGGCAGGCAGCATGAGTATTATCCCCATTTTACAGATAATAATAATACCTACCATTTACATAAGAGTTTTAAGGTTTGCAAAGCACTTTACAAATATCATCTAATTTATCCTTACTGGGAGTTAGGACTATTATTAACCCCATTTTACATAAGGGAGGTGACTCAGTGGATAGAGCACTGGGCCTGGAGTCAGGAATATCTGAGTTCAAATCTGGCCTCAGACACTTACTACCTGGGTAGCAAACCACTCCAGTATCTTTGTTAAAAAAACCCCATGAAGAGTTGGACACAACTGAACAACAACATAGAAGGAAACTGAGGCAGACAGAAGTTAAGTGACTTGTCCAGGATCACACAGCTAGTCAGTATTTGAACTTAGGTCTTCCTGACCTAGAATCTGTACTCTATCCAACACACCACCCACCTATGTCTAGTTGTATCAGATTTAGAGGAAGACAGAGAAGAGGCTCAGAGAAGTTAAGCAACTTTCTCATAGTCATGAAGCTAGTAATGGACAGAGATGGGGTGGTTCTCAGTTTTTTTAAGTATATCAATCAACCCATCAATTAGTCAACAGTTGTTGAGCTCCTACTATGTGCCACACACTGTGCTGAGTGATAGTGATACAAAAAAAGTAGAACAATATCTATTCCTGTAGAATTCATATTCTGAAGGACAATATCTATAACAAGTGGAGGCATAAACAAAGGAGATGCAAGGTGATTTTAGTGAGGAGGACACTGGGGATGGAGTGAGATTAGGAATGGATCTCAATTTAGTGATTTTCTCACTATTCCATGCTGATGAATGAATGAATGATGAGAACATTTTTCCCCCCTAAGAAAGTTACTGTCTACAATAACTCTACACTGGTAGATCTTGAGCCAACTGGTGTTGATAAGTAGACCATCACTGGACTGGCCACACATTTCAATGGAGTGGAGCAGGGGTTTCTGTTACTTGTGTCTGGGAAGGTGGCCATATTCCTTGGTGATGGGGAATGTCTGTATTTTCATTCATTCAAGGGAAACCACTTTTTGGGTAACTTAATGACATTCATCTATACCATATGTGCTTGGTGTCCTGATTATGTATTAGAAAACGATTCTTAAGGCTCAGAGAAAGGGCCTAGAGGGTCACAGAAGGTCATAAAAACCCTTAGATGTTTATTAATTCTAGCAAAGTACAGTGCTTTGCACATAGTAAACACTAAATAAATTCTTCCTTCATTCATTTATCACAGTCATAAGTACGGCAAGGCAGCTGGGGCTTTTCCCAAGGGTGGAGAATTCACAGTGCTCTGAAAGCACCTTTCTAGGGCCATGTCTTCCCCTGCCAGCCCCACTACTGGCAGTAGTGGCTTTCTTTTTAGTGCCCATGCTTTCAGCAGGGTATAAATCTGAGTGTCCCAGGGTGTATTTCCTCTCCCCTCTAGACTGGATACCAGAAGCACTTGAGGTGCCTACATATGCACCTTATCCTTATTTCCCAGGGCTTGTCCTGGTGAAAAATGTTGCTATTTAAGACCTGTGACAGGAGAAACTTTGACTTCTCATGTTGGTTCCCTTTGGGTTATCCTCTGAGTTGAGACTCTTGAGTTCTTTCTTGGACTTGCTTCTTTGGTTTTCCCACTAGGAACCCAATTCTCCACTCTGTCCCCTTTTGGCTCAAACCTACTCATTTACTGTCTCTGCTTTGGGGACTTCCCCAGTCTCTCTCTTGTCTAGCCGCGGAACGTGGCCAGCCTTGGGTAGCTCTCTGCTGCCCTCTGCTGCTGCTGGTAAAATCCACAGGTTCCTGACCTAGCCACAGATCTTGCTAAACTCATTTAGTCCTGGTTTCTCTCCAGTTACATCAGCTATTTCTGCTGGGCAGGGCCAGCCCATGGTGGGAGAAACCATGCAGAGACTAAGGTTTGTCTTTGTAAAGATATCTCTCATTTCATCCCTTGTGGAACTTCCTCCTGATTCCTCTTTACACTAGGGAGAGGAAGATGCTGGAGGATAATGGAAGGCAGTATGTAGTGGAAAAATAATGTGGCTTGGGAGTCACAGGGTCTGGGTTCCAATCCCACCATAGCTACTTACAGCTTGTGTGGTTGTAGACAAGCCTTCTCTGGGACTCAGTTTTCTTGAATGAAAATAAACTTGGACTAGATGATACCTGAAGTCTCTTCTAGTCACTTGTAAATTTAATGAGATACTATGAGCTTTTCATCTCTCCAGAAGGCAGATTGTATTGTGATTCAATTGTGATTGTAAGCTTTGGTTCTAAACAGCTCTTAATGGGTGAAGAATACAGCTGGGCCACTTACCTCTAAAGCAGATCTCCTTACTTAGGCTGGACCCTGCATCTTCACTTCCTGGGTTTAGACCTTAATCAATCAATCAATCAATCAATATTTATTAAGCACTTACTATGTGCCAGGCACTGTGCTAAGATTGGGGATACAAAAAAGAGGCAAAAGACAATTCTCGCCCTTCAGAAATTTTATAATCTAATTTACAATCTCTATATAAATATATACACTTATATATCACATATACATTTATACTCTAATGGGAGAGACAATATGTAAGCAAATCTATACAAATCAAGTTGTGTATGTTCGTCCTTCGTTGTCAAAGAAGACCACACCATCAGAGAAATGATGACATGACTTGCACTTGACTTTGTTTTGAGCGAGGGAGGGCTGTGTAGGTCACCAGCCTCATTTCTCCTCCAGAGCCATCTGAATCCAGTAACCAGATATTCATCAGGATGACTGGAGATGACCCAGGATAAGGCAACTGGGGTTAAGTGACTTGCCCAAGGTCACACAGCTAGCGAGTGTCAAGTATCTGAGGTGAGATTTGAACTCGGGTCTTCCTGACTCCTGCTTTGGGGCTCTATTCACTGCACCACCTAGCTGCCCCCACAAATCAAGTTATAAACAGGATGAATTGTTGTTGTTTCTCCTTCATTTTAGAAGAGGACCAACGACATCACTGGGTGATGTCTTGACTTGCACGTGAATTGGATTTAAGTGAGGCACAGCAACTTCACTTTCTCTTCTGGAGTCATCTATGTCCAGTGACAAGATGAAAGTCAGGACAGCTGGTGATGGTCTGGGATCCATTTCTGACCAAGCTCAAAGCTCTTGATAGTGCCTGCTTGATGGGTATTCAAACACATTGTTCTCATCTGCCCATTCTGCTGGGTAATTAACAAGTAGTGCGGACCACTCCCAGCTGGTACAAGTCAAGACAGAAAGAGGAAAGAGGGATTGAATGATGTGTTCCTGAAGTAAATCATAAAGCTGGATAATCTTCTATCTTTTGTCTTTAATCTTGTCTTCACCCTATGTTGGGAGTCAGGGGTGTGCTGGAGCTGGCTCAAGTCAGCTCTTGGGATCTGATTGTTAAATTCTCAGTGTGAGCATTTATACTTCAGAAATCAGGAAATGTCAAAAATCTAGACTTGATTTCTTGTTTAGTTGATTGTCTGGACTTAAGGAATAATGCATATTGAGCTTAAAATATTTTTATTTTCTCTCAGACAGATTAACATTTACAGTTAAAACAGTTAAACATTTACCATTATACTCATTCTTAGAATTCTTTCTCCTTACCTCTGCCTCCTGAAATCTCTAACTCCTTTCAAGTATTACTTCCTCTAAGAAGTCTTTCATGATCCCTGAAGTTAGTGTATCCCCCTGAAATTATTTTTTACATAGTTTCTACTTATCTTGTCAGTAAGTCAGTCAATGAACATTTATTAAGCACCTATCATGTGCTAGGTATTGTTCAGCAAGGGGAGGAAGATAGTTTCTTCAGATGATACGGGCTGGTGAGTGTGGTTTTGCTAAATTTTAGAATGTATTGTTACAGAGTGGGTTATGAACACTTTAAAAGAGAGATGGGAATAATTTATCCACAGGTTAATCCTGGCATAACTTGTTCTTGGTGATCCCCTTCAGGGTCACAGTGCTTGAATTTCATCTTGTTCATTTCAGCCAGTTCTAACCTGCCACAAGGCCTTTCTGAATCCCAATTCTGTCATCCAAGGTATTTGCTATTCCTGACAGATTTGTGATCTCTGAACATTTGATCAGCATGCCATCTCTGTCTCCTGCCAAGTCATAGACAAAAATGTTGAATAGAATGACCAAGGACAAAGGCGTTCCAGTAGAGGCTGACCTTGATTAATTAGTTACAGAACTATAGTTAGCATGGGGCAGCTGGGATTTTCCCCCAGGCACCATAATTAGAGAGGTACTTACCCTAAGGGGTGCCTCACTTCTTTACAGAATGCTGGCTGGCTGATTGGCCTGCTCCCTTGCCTGATTTTAGATGCTACCCCTTAGGTTCCTGTGACCATTACATTGCCTCTCTCTGGTCCTACCTTCCAACCAGGGTGGACTGTCCCTGATAGGCTGACTGGCCTGAGGACTCAAACTGTAGGAGCAGGAAGTTTGAGATGAGCAGCTAAGGTGGCCTATAGTAGGTACTGTGAGACATTTACCTGTCTCCCCCTGTAATAAATTTGACTGAGATCACAGAGGATGGCAGTGGGTAGAGGCAACTGTTAGTCCTCCTCTCTGTCTATTATTAAACTCAGGCTTACCCCTTTCTAGTCCAACATGCCTTCCTTTCTCACTGTGCCTTCTGGAGCCCTTCTTTAATAAAAGCTAGCATTGATATAGTGCTTTAAGATTTGCAAAGACATTTACAAATATTATGGCATTTTATTCTCATAAGAACCCAAACAATTGCCAAGTTCTATTATTATCCCCATTTTATAGATGAGAAAACTGAGACAGCCAAGTTTAGTGATTTGCCTAGAGTCACACAACAAGTGCATGTATGAAGTCAAATTTGAACTCAGGTTCTCTTGACTCCAGGTTCACCATTCCATACATTGTTTACCCAGTTGCCTCACTCTTGCCTTTACTGTTATCAATCTTTCCCTTTCATCCCATATATCTTCTTCTCATATACCTTCCACCTTCTAATGCTCACTGAAATCTAGATTTTTTTTTGGAAGACATTTGTCAAGGGATTTGGAGACACCCTATTTCCCAGAGCTAAGGTCCAGCAAGTAGGCTGTGTCCTGAGCTTGGCATTACCTTTGTGTTCTGGATAATCTCAGTCACAGCAAAATCCCAAAATTTTTCCCAGCACTAGGTGTTCTCTGGGCATGGACAAGCACCTGTTGAATCCATGCCTTGAAGTCTTGCTATGAATCAGACTTGTCTCATTGTTACTGTTACCCTTCATTGTCAGGGCTACAGTTCACTTCGTAGCCATAGGTATAAGTATTGAGATCTCCCCACAACTGCTTGGTCCCTCTTACTGGGAGTGGGACTCTGACATATGTGTCCTTGGTTGCAAGCTGTTTTCCTCACTTGGAAATTAATTAAGCTTCTGTTTGTGTCCTGACTCTCCTTTCTCTAGCCTGTTCTGTTTGGCTTTGGCCATTCCCAGGTTAGAGGTCAGTTCTGGTCCAGTTGACACATTGGATCTCTTGGTGTTCTCTCTAAGCCTGCATATTCCTCTCAACCTAGCTAACATATAGGGACAGAAAGAACTGGAATATTCCTTGATATCCATTACCGCCTTCAGACCTTCACTCTGTTACCGTCGCACTCCTCTCTTAAACTTTACTCCATTTTTGTCCATAACATTCTGCTTTTTTCTTTGGATTTGAGTCATTTTCTTGACCCCCCTCTTCAACAAGACTGGTACCTCATTCACTGTTTTCATCTTTACCACAACCTTGACTTCTTCAAATACCCTTACCTTCCAGTTCCTATAACATTAATTAGAGTTAAAGATCTTCCTTGAATATTAATAGGTCTCACCTGGAGCCCATTAAGGCAAACTTGGTTAGGGGAGGCTTGTCTTGTAGGAAGGCCCACACCTTTTGTTGATTAATGAGGTACTGGGTCCTGAGAGTCATGTCCTCCAGCTCTGAAAAGTGTGTATATACTCTGAGATGAGGTTTTACACTGGGGGCTTGCTAGATGAGACTCTGGTTAGATGTTAAGGATCCCTCCACTCCCTTGAACACTCAGATGTTGGTGCCTCTCTCTCTGGTAACTATATATATGTATGTAATGATCAGACATTGGATTTGTCTGTTGACCTGTAATGTATGTATTGCTTATGGTCAGACAGAAGCCCTGTCTTTATTTCTTTGCTTGTGTTTTCTCTGTTGGTATACATGATTAAAAAAGATTGTTGACCCCTCAAAAGTTGCTTTCCTTTTAGAAAAGCAGATCAAAAAACCTGTGCTAGCAGGTCATCCTGGCATGCTAGGGTGCTTGCTGCTATGGTTCCCCAATTCACATAGCCAATTTACTTCAACAACACATAGGCAAGGTTGTAAATTAACTTTCCTCCTCTCTGCTTCCAGCCGGATGATTTTGCTCCAGGTGTCAGAATTCCCAGTTCCTGATTAGTTACCATTCTTTGGATGTAGCCAATTATCCAGTTCCAAATTCATTTAGTTGTACCATCATCCAGCTCACATCTTTCCGTCTTGTCCACAAGTGTGTTACAAGACACTTTGTCACATATCTTGCTAAAATCCAGCTATTAACAGATTGACGATTCTTTCCATTTATGGTTTTAGTAACTCTCTTAAGTAAGGAAAATGAAGTTGTAACTGGCACGGAATGAACAGGGATAAATGTAAACTACTGAACTTTGGTTCAAAGTAAAGTACGTAAATACTGTAGGATGGGAGTGGAGATATGGCTAGATAGAAGTTTAAGTAAAATAAAAGTTTTAGAGTACCATAAACTTCCTATGAGTCAGTACTGTGATTATAGAAATTCACCAACTAATCAAAAAGCATTTACTAAGTGCCTACTATGTTCTAGACACTTTACTAGGGTTGCCAAAAAATAGTCCCTGTCCTCAAAGAGCTCACAGTCTAATGAAGGAGCCAACATGAAAGCAACTATATATGAATAAGTTATGTACAGGAAAAATCAGAGATCACCAACTGAGGGAAAGTATTAACATTAAAAAAGATCAGGAAGTGTTTTCTGAAGAAGTTGGACTTCAGTTGAGACTTGAGGGAAGGGAGGAAAGCCAGATGTGGAGGTGAGGGGGGAGAGAATTGAAAATGTGAAAATGCCTGGAGTTAAACTATAGAGTGCATGGGTGAGAAACAGCAAAGTGGTGGTGGTGGGCAGTGTCACTGGATTGTAGAGTACGTAAAAAGAGTAAGGATTAAAAGAACTGGAAAAGTAGGAAGGAACCATATTATGAAAGACTTTAAAAGCCAAATAGATGATTTTACATTTGGTCCTGGAGGTCATAGGGAGCCAATGGAGTTTTATTGGATAGCAGAGTGACATGGTCAGACCTGCGCTTTAGGAGGATCACTTTGATAGCTGAGTGGAGGATGGACCAGAGTGGGAAGAGCCTGGAGACAGAGAGGCCAATCAGAAGGTAAAAGTCCAAGTGCAAGTGATGTGGGCCTTTGTCAGGAGGGTGGTGGGTGTGTCAGAGGAGAGAAGAAGGGTATGTAAGAGATGTGAAGGTAGAAGCTACAAGACTTGGCAATGGATTGCATGAGGCATAAGAGAGAGTGAGAAGTTGAGGATGAATTTGATAAACCAGCAAATCCTGAGAAGGATGTCTAAGGTAGGTCATGGAATTGAATTCATGCTGTTATGAAGATTAGTTGAAAGAAATGGGGATATTGTATTGAAGAAGAGGAGATTTAGGATGGATGTGATTCCTTTCTTGAAGTATTTGAAGGACATAGAGAAGAGTGATTAGATTTGTTTTTTCCTTCCCCAGACACCTGAATAAGGAGGAATAAAAGGAAGTTACAGAGTGATAGATGTGGCATTGATAAAAGGAAATTTTTGTTGTTGTTCAATTGTGTTTAACTCTTCATGATTCCATTTTGGAGTTTTCTTGGCAAAGATTGGAGTGGTTTGCCGTTTTCTTCCCCAGATCATTTTACAAAGGAGGAAACTGAAGCAAATAGGGTTAAGTGACTTGCCCAAAGTCACACATCTAGCAATTGTCTGAAGCTTGATTTAAACTCATGAAGATGAGTTTTCTTGATTCTATGCCCTGTGCCTATCCACTATGTCACCTAGCTGCTCCATGATAAAAGGAAATACTTGCTAACAATTAGATCTGTCTCTGAGTGGGAAAGGATATTTGTTGGTAAGTAGTGAGATCTCTGACACTGGAAGTCTTCAGGTAGAGGATATCTTAGAGAGGTGATACCTACTCAAACAGGGTTGAACTGTTATTTCTCTGACCCTTTCTGAATCTTGGATTCTATGATGCTTTGAGCAAGTAGTGCTGTACTGAGCTCCATCAATATGTTGCCTCTTTGACCTTCAGGAATCAAATACCCTGAGGGACTGATAAAAAATATCAATGAATGTCTGAGCAAGTGATAATTGCCACAGGACAGTGGGGATAGTTTTCCTTTTTAATGGCTGAGAGGGGATGAAAATCTTTGGCTTTGTTTTAGTTTTCTGTTACTCAGAGAGGAGATAAATGTCCCTCATCTTCCCTTCTCAGATAATTTCCTTGAACTTTAACTTGAGAGAATTCTAGAATTTCAGAGGAGGGGGCAAACTCAGGATCTCTGGTCTCACTTTTATTTGAATAAGAATCCTCTGTAAAATCTCTCAGGAAAATGGCTGTCTAGGCTTTGCCTAAAGACCTTCAGTGAGGTGGAATCCCCAACCTTCAGAGTAGGATTGCTGGGTCAAAGGACATGCACAAGTTAGTAACTATTTCTAGTTCGAAATTCCTCCTTCTAGGACTGGTTTTACCTTTGTATCCTTAGTGCTGAGCACAGTGATTGGCATATAGTAAGCACTTTATAATGCTTGTTCATTAGTTCTTTACTTTGTATCAGTTTGCCTTCTCACAATTTTCTATTCATCATATTTATAATTTATTTTAGCAGAGTGATATTCCATTATATTCATGAACCATGAATTGTTTAGCCATTCCCCAGTTGGTTGATATCCACTTTGTTTCCATGTCTTTGCCACTACAAAAAGCATTGCTTTAAATATTTTGGTATATATGAGACCTTTCTTTTTGTTATTGACTTCCCTGAGGCATTTGCCTAGCAGTGATATTATAGGATAGTTATTTGGTAGCAAGGTTCCAGACTTTCCCCATACCCCAACATAGATAGGAGAGCTTTTCCCTAAAAAGTGATAGAACTTGACCTGTGACGTGATTGGTCCAGGAGGTACACCTCTATTGAGGCAGCTTCTTGGTAGCCCCTGACCACATTGTCCTGGCCTCCTAGTTTCCTAGGAACATAAAAAGGCCCTCCTCTGTGGAGTCTGGGCTTTTCAGACTTGGCAGACATCCAAAGACCCCATTAGTTGCCATGTTCTGCCCTGTTGA